>NW_020174135.1:789814-804040 GCF_003031525.2 Neophocaena asiaeorientalis asiaeorientalis | reverse complement strand
TTTTTTGCGGTATGTGGGCCTCTCACTGTTGTGTCCTCTCCCGTTGCGGAGCACAGGCTCCGGATGCGCAGGCTCAGTGGCCATGGCTCATGGGCCTAGCCGCTCCACGGCATGTGGGATCTTCCTGGACTGGGGCACGAACCCGTGTCCCCTGCATCAGCAGGCAGACTCTCAACCACTGCGCCACCAGGGAAGCCCGGGATAGTTTTTTTTTAATGCCCCAAGTTAAGTGACTTCAGAGTGAACAAACAGATTTAGGAAGCTAGGCCTAGAAGTCAGACTTACGTCTTCTAGCTAGAAGTCATAGCTAGCTTTCTGTTCACTTTGCTGTTAATACTGATGTGAAAGAGAAAGCTTTTTCTTCACTGCAGTAATGTTGACAGGTGATGCTGTGTTACGTGCAGCCGTGTGACTGCAGTATGGACAACCCCCCCCCCCGGCTCCCCAGGGGCACAGAGTGAAGGCGTAAAAATAAGACAGAAAAAAGGAAAGATTTAACATCACTACGTACAGTTCATTGACCTGTGGAGATGAGCAGCTTGTGTACATTACGATTCAGAGGATTTGTTTTGTTTTGGATGAATATTTAGTCATTTGAGCAACAGTTTTCTTAAGTTAAAGTCAATAATTTGTTTTTTTATTACAATTACAAAAATTGTTTCATAGCCTTAAGATACAGACATGGTCTGACACACACAATATAGAGAACAGAATTTTCACAATAGATCAATTTAATGTTTCTAATTCTAAACAATATAAAGAAAAATGACTCCTTCCGTGGTTTAATTTCAATCTAAGGCGATGCCTCTGCCCCATACTTGAGGTGAAAGCGATGCCATTGCGGCAGCCTCGCTTCAGAGGGTGAGTGCGTGCCCTTCGCCCTGGGAGCAGTCAGCTCAGGTCACTGAGGAATGTGCTGTAGATTCAAGAAGGAAATCAGATTGAAGTGTTCTTACAGTCTCGAATTAGTAATCAATCCTTACTCAAGATATGCGCTTAAATCTTGGCTTTCTGGATTAAGAATCATAACAATTTTGAAGGTAATTTATGGTTGCTGATTAAATAAAATAAAAATAAATAGGTTCTGGACATTTTAAAGTATCATGTCATTTGCACAATTTCATTCAGTACACATTTTAAGTCATTGTAAGGATGTGTAACACGCTAGGTTGTAATTACATGTTCTCTTTTGTTTTAACGCTTAGTTAGTACATTAAAGACGAAGCAGGACACTCAAGATCCACATCTCCTCTATAAAGTAGGAGTAACGTCAGGAAAGACATTTCGTATGTAAGATTTAAGAGTGACTAAAGGGTGGTTGAATTATTTTCCCCCTAAAATGACTATAATTAGTTCAAAAAGGACAACAATGTTCAGCTTGTTATTTTGTTAATGCTACAGTATTAGTTTTTCAGATTAAAATGTGAGTTGCTTGGCCATCCTTTTGTCACCTGGGAAGGCAGGGTCCTCCCCTTGCTGGTCCAGCCCGCTCCTGTCTACTGTCTGACCTGAGTTCCTCTGTTAGTTCTAGTTGTTGTATGCTGGTCCAGCTAGTTGCTGCTGTTGCTAGTTAATGTAAAGTTGTTTCTTTCTGTTTATCCTCGTTTGATGTCAATGTACCATATAAGTTGTGTTTCACACTAACAAATGGAGTGTAAACTCTCTGCGGGCCATTTAGTGGGTGACTTCTCTCCTGAATGCCCTGGAAGGCTGATGAGCTGCTTCTCATGCACTCAGCAAACACGTACCTGTGTGGGTGCTTCGTGCGGTGCAGTAAAGACACAGGTGCGTGAGCATCTTTCCCTCAAGGAGTTGTTGTCTGCTGATGTGGCAGACACAGTAACAGATCATTTAAAAGCTAACTTGACCTTGACAGTCTTTGTGTTGGTAGGGTGTTTGGGGAGCACTGAAAATTGGCCCTCACAACCTGGCTTGTTAGGGAGACCTGGCCCGAAGGGAGCCAGACCTGTGAGGAGGGATACACGGTGGCCCAGGGCAACGGCCCGGACCAGAGCGGTTCAGCTGTGCTGGCGTGTGCATTTCGGAGGGAGTGGCGGGAGCCGGGGTTGAAGAAACGGTCGAGGGTGGATCTTGGAGGGTCTCCCATGCCTCTGATGCCTGAGCCGCATCCTGGACCAGGGCCACGAGCCCCGGCGGAGGTGCACGCTCCGGTTGCTCTGAGAGCTCTGTGGAGGGCTGATGTAAAAGATGAGGCGGAAAACCCATTGGGCCCGCGAGACGCACTTCAGACCGTTGAATGTCGGAGTCGCTGCAGCCTGTGATTGAGGACGCGTCGCCGGACACGTCAGAGGTGCTCAGAAATGTAGTTAGCGGCACAAGAGAACTGGGAATTTTAAAATATTAATGTAAAGGAAAAATATAGTAGTCTGGTGCTCAGCTTTTGAGTTTCTAACTCCAGGCGTACCCCAGAGATACTGTGGGCTTGGTTCCAGACCGCTGCAGTAAAGTCAGGCACGCAAATTTGGGGTTTCCCGGTGCGCATAAAAGTGATGTTAGACGACACTGCAGTCTAGTGAGTGTGCAGTAGCACTGTGTCTAAAAACACAGTGTACATGCCTTAATTGCAAATGCTTTCTTGCTAAGAAGTGTCAACCATCATCGGAGCCTTCAGCGAGTCACAGTAGTGACGTCAGAGATCAGTTATCACAGATCACCGTAACAAACGTTAATGATCATGAAAAGGTTTGAAATACTGCAAGAATTTCCAGATTGAGACAGTGAGCAAATGGTGTTGGAAAAATGGCACCGATAGCCTTGCTGGACACAAGGTTGCCACCAACCTTCGACTTGTAAAACTCACAGTATCTGTGAAGGGCAATAAAGATGAGATGTGCCTGTAGGTCTAAACAGATTTGACAGTCCTGAAAACCGAGACTTTGATTTGCAAGAGCTGGGTGCTGTGGAGGCTGAAGAGGCCAGGGGAACAGGGTAGAGCCGAAAGCATGAACAGTGACAGAGATGACGCAGACCCCCACCGTCGATGCCCTGGCCTCGACGGGAAGCAAGGAGAATGGACGTGGTGTGGGTTTCTTGCCTCGCTTGGCAGCTCCCCGGACTGGGGGAGGACTCGGAGGCCAGTGCTTGGCCCCGCTGGAGCCCTGACTGTCCCGGGCTTCAGGCTCATGCAGGACGGGGCCCCCAGGAGGAGGGTGCAGACTGCAGAGAAGGGGCCTGGGCCTGCGAAGCATTCAGTGACGAATGGGAAAGTGCCCTGTGTGGTGAGGGACCTATGCTCCCAGAGCTGACGTCACACGGGGAGCGGGCAGGGAAGGCTGAGAGTGTCTCCCTACTCTCAGAGGCCACTAAGTGCCCATCATCCCGTCCCACAGGTTAGATGTCGGGGAGGGGAGACAGACTGGCAAAGGCCCGAATACAATTTAACTGAAATCTGGAATCCTAATTACTAAACTTCATGAGTGAGTTAGAATGTGACTGGATTATATTCCCTTAGAATAAATGTTAAGAAATTTATTTTAGGAAGATAAAAGACTTGGCACATCCAAGCCTATGTCCTATAAAAATGATATCCACTACCTAAAACGTACCAAATGTTGACCTTTTGAGGTGCTTTTACCCTTGCAGGTAGAGAATCTAGATGCAGTGAGGTACGATTCTGCATCTCCTGGTCAAGATAGAGACCAGAGGGTCAGGTGGAGTCGAGGGGGTGGATACTGTACCCATGGAGACCGTGTGAGGAAGGGCAGGGCCAGCAGAGGAGGGCCCACGGTCAGGCAGAAGCAGGAGCCGAATCTGAAATGGAGAGAAGTCTCGAGACCCAAAACGGCCACAGATGTCCAACGCGGCAGAGCACTACAATCTGGACTAGAAAACAGTTACGGGACTGACTGGAGGACTTTGGTGAGCTCTGGGCAACAGAACTTTCAGGAGATGAAGGTGAAGCTAGCTGTAGGGCAACAAGGGGGTCGGAGGTGGACGCGGTGAGCGGATGTGTCGAGGCCCAGGGCGGAGACAACACGGCCAGGTTTCAAGGCCGGGCCAGTAGCAAGGGAGGCGCCGAGGATCCCAGAGAGGCAGAGCCACTGGAATAAAAGCCCAGCGGAAGCAGCAGGTGTCTTCAGCGAAGAGGAGTGGTGGCCCCGAGCTGGCGGAGGGACCTGACCTTCATGAAGCAGGAGGCGCTGTGGGCAGGAACAGGTGAGTTGAGGCTCAGGCGGTCCTGCAGTCGGTCGGTCAGGGGCAAACTGGGGAACGTGGAGAGGGGAGGCTCGGAGGCCAGCAGGCAGAGGACAAGGACATGGACGGGCCCGGTACCGAGGGCCCAGCAGAGGCTGGAGTCACGGTGTCCAGGAGAAGTGTCCAGATTGCTGCGTGACCTTCCCCAGCAGAGCTGTGCTGCTCAGATGGAGAAGCAGTGACCCAGGTTTGGGATTTGCTGTCCAAGTTCTGAGGGGGGCGATTCAGAGGGAGGCGCTGTGCAGTAACACACGGTGCCCACGTGCAGGGTGGCTCGTGTCCGCGGGGAGCGCGCTGCTCAGGGTGCTGCGGCCGTCCTTGCATCCCCGGGCCCTCGGCCCTGCTTCTGCTTCTAGAGGAGCTGGGGGAGAAAAGCACCGTCACAGCCAGCCTCAGCCCCGGCCCCACGGCGGCAAAGAGCTGAGCACACATCCCCGGACAGACACATCAGGTCGCAGCCCAAGCCTTTGGGGCCGCCAACCAGTAGGAAAACCAAATGCTCACTTCGACACACTGTTGGAGGGCGAGTGCCGACTGGTGCACGTGAGAAGCCCTGGGGGCCGCAGTCTGGGCGGCTCCGGCTGCAGGAACTCGTCGGGGGCCGGGGTGGAGGTCCGAGAAGGGGCATGTCCTCCGTCACAGGGGCTTACCTGTGGGTGGGGGTGCCCATCCCTGCCCCGTCCCACCTGGGGAGGGCCCTTCTCCTGCCCAGTCCCCTCGTCTGCCCGGCTCACCGGTGGGGTGGGGAGTTGAGAAACACCTGTGAAGGTGGCCTGGATGGGCCATGAGATCGCAGGAGGCTCCCCTCCCCACCTTGCACCCCGGTGCCGGCGGGGCTCCAGCAGAGGGAGACTCTGAGGAACGGCGTCTCAGAAGCCCAGAGTCAGCAGAGGGACACACGGGGCACTGGCGGACTTGGCAGCCTCTGTCACCCACGGCTGCGGCGACGTCAGACACACCAGCTCCTGCCCAGATTAACATAAAACCCCCCACCGAGGCTTGTTTACCTCTCTTCTTACTACCTCACGCTCATTACATGTCCTGCTGCAGACAGGCATTACAAGCTGTGTACTGAAGGGTAGGGAAAACGGTCTGGAGAAACAAAGCAAGCATCAGGCCCAGATTCAGGTATGGCACAGCTTTTGGAATTACCAGACAGGGAACATGAAAGTAACATGCTAAGGGCTCTGGTAGAAACAGTAGACATCATGCATGGGGAGTGTCGTCGGGGTCATGGAAACTCCAAGGAAGACTCAAATCAAAGTCAAGCATAACAGGAACCAAGAGTGCCCGTGCTGAGCTCTCAGCAGCCTGGCCAGGGCCAAGGAGGGGACCTGTGAGCTGGAAGACATGTCGGGGGAAACTTCCCAGGCTGAGGAGCAGAAACAAAGGAGAACAAAAAGGGGGAAACAGAAAATGGGACAGAGCATCCGAGAAGCGTGTAACGGTCTCAGCAGGTGTAACGTATCTGTACAGGGCACCAGCAGGAGAAGAGGGAAGGGGCGGAAGGAATATTCGGGGTGAACCTGGCTGAGGGCTTTCTAGACTTGATGATAGACACCTAATTACAGACCCGGGAGCCTAGAGGACACCAGGCCAGATGAATGCCCGAAAGTCTAAGCCCGCTGTAGAGCCTTCCCACTGCAGCAAACCACCGGCAAAGAGGGAACCCGGAAGAAGCCAGAGAAATAGAGGCGTTGGCCTGGAAAAGGAGCGGGACGCTTCCCACCACATGGGATTGGGGGAGGCCTGGCTGGTGTCATGGTCATCATGCAGGAGGGGGCGGTGGTGGGAAGGGAGTTGACACAGCCTGGACACAAGCAGGGAAGGTCCTGATGACCCGAGGGTGGCGAGGACTGGCTGAAGGCTTCGGAGTCCAGAGTGAAAAGGAGTCAACACATCCAAGCAGGTTAGGAGTTTAGAGCGTGGGATTCCCGTCATCTCTGCCCCCTCCCCAGACCCACTGTGCCCAGAACCGTGGTACTGCCAGGCCTCCCCCGGCAGTCACTGGCCAGGGTCGGGGCTGGGGGTGTGGGCTTCCTGCCAGCCTCGCCGAGCCTGCTCTGCCTGCAGGCTGTGTGGTCCACTGACCGTGTTCAGTTTGTGGTCACGGAGCAGAGGCTGAGCCCGTGGGTAGGGTTTCCTCCGTTGACTTCTACCAGCATTTCTGTATTATAATCTTAGATTAATGCATATGTTATTTCCTCAGCTGCCCACTCATTTTCTGAGGTTTCAGAGATGCTTTTTATTTAGCAGCTGTTAGGTCATCAGATGCAGTTTTGCACCTGAAATAGTCCTCCATGTGTCATTTGACTGACACTTACGCCACAAGGCAGCGTAAGCTGTGCTCCCATGCAGCTGCGAAGCCTGTGGTCAGCACTTGAGTTTTGCTTAAGAGCAAGAATAATACTTCATTTCTGTTATACTTTTTTGGTTTTCGTTCTTTAATTTTGGTTGACTTAACATAATACACAAAAGTATACCAACTTTAAAAAGCATGGAACTCGCTGAGTCACCACAAAGCGAGCGCATGCCCCAGCCCCTGACGTGGTCAGGAACTAGCGCTGTGCCAGCATTCCAGAAGCTTCCCTCTCTGCACACCTGCTCTCCCGGAAGGGCGCTGTCCCCGTGTCTCCTTGACTGGCGACTTGTGTCTGTTTCTGAAGGTTACAGCGTGCGGCTGTACAGCGTGCATTCTTCTGCCTTTGGCCTCCTGTGTACACAGATGCGCATGGGGGTTTTGTCCGTGTGTCACACGTCACAGGGCTCTGTTCGTTTGCGTGTCTGTGCACCGTCCCGCCACAGGACTGGCCGTAGCTGCTCGGAGAAGCCATCCTGCAGCTGATGGGCCCTCCGCTGTCCCGAGTCGCTCTGCCCGGGCGTCTGTGTGCACCGTGTCTCAGTGCAAACATGTGCGTTTCTGCCGCGTACGTGCCTAGGAGTGGAGTTGCTGGGTCACGGATACGTTTACATTCATTTTGTGGAATCCCGGTCCTCCAGAGTGATGGCGCCAGTGTTCACTCTTCCCTGCAGCGTGAGGATTCAAGTTCCTCTGTGACCTTGTCCGCACTTGGGTTGTCCGTTTTTTTAAAAAAGTGTTTAATGTTCTATTGAGGATATAGTAATGTCTTATTGTGTTTTTATTTTCCGTTTCCCTGAGGACTAGCGAGGTTGCATTTCCTCTGCACGTTGATGGGCTGCCTGGGCATCTTGGTTTGAGGATCACTTCAGTGCGTCTTTTGTGCATTTTCCCGTTGGATCGTTAGTCTTTTTTCATTATTTTGTAGGAGTCCTTTATGTATCCTGGCACGAGCACTCGCTGGTTATGTGAGTATAATGTCCTCCCTCTCTGTGCCCCCTTACTCTCTTCAGTGTGTCTTGACAAATAGCCATGCTCAGTTCTAATGGAGTGCAATTTATCAGTCTTTTCATAGTTTAAGAAATCTTTCTCTACCCTGGGTCACGAAGGTACTCTCTTATCTTCTAGAAGTTTTGCTATTTACCTTTCTCAGTTAGATCTCTAGATGTCTGGAATTGGGTTCTGTGTTTGTTATGAAGATGGGAAGTTTCCATTTTCTCCCCATGTAGATTTCCAGTGGACCCATAACCAGCTGTTGCAGGTCCATCCTTACCCACCGCAGGTTCCGGCATGAATCATACGTGCACATGCGGTGGGTGTGCATCTGGACCTCCTCTCTGATTGGTCCTCGATTCCCTTTTTGTGCTAATCGTCTGTAATTACTATAGCAAGTTTAATTGGGATTGCATTTAATCTCTATAGATCTTTGAGGAGAATTGATTTTTAAATTCTGAGTTTTCTTAATCGATGAATATTCTATATCCTTTGTTTATACAGGTATTCTTTAATTTTTTCAGTAATATTTTATGATTCTCTCTGTGTAGAGCTTTTGTACACCTTTTTGATTTATTTCTAGGTATTTAGATTCTGTTGATGCTGTTACATTCATTATCTTTTAAAATTTATTTTCTGTTTGCTGCTATATAAAAATACAATTGCAGCAAAGCTTTTTATTTCCAAGTTGGTTTCCCATTCAGAATATTAAATATATGCTTTGCACTTTAGTTACAGGCTGAGTCGATGTTGAGCTCTGTCATCTCGAGAGCTGATCCTTTCTGGCTGACTGATGGGTTTTTCATGAGAAAGTTGGCGTCTCATCCGCAGTGACCCCCTCCCTGGGTTAGTCAGATGCTGCTGTCTCGAGGCCACTGGGGGTCCGTCCGTCTTTATGGGAGCAGGTTGGACTGTGGGTACCTGCAGCACGGGAAAGAGGCCGTGCACACACTTGTACTCCTGGTTAGTGTCAGGCCAGGGTGCAGCGCGACTCTGAGGACTTGAAAATCAGGTCGGCCCCGCCATGTTGATTCTCACTCATACACGCCCAGATCACGGGAGTGGTGGCTGGTTGCTTCGAAGCTGCTCCGCGTGGTCCAGATGTCCCCCAGCCCCCTCTCCTCACGGAATTGGTGAGGCGGGGATCGCCTCTGATCTGTGGGCACAGTGTACGGAGGCCCCTGACCGTCCTGGCCCTGGATCCCCCTCCTCGGGAGCTGCGGGTGGGCGGCAGGTAGGGTTTATTTGAAACTGGCTTCCCTCCTCTGCCTCCCGTGTGGGGATGGTGGCCAGTGAGGAATGGCTGAGGGGCTGGAGCTGAGGCGGCCTCCCTCCCGCGGGAGACCATTGTCGCTGTACTTGGCTGGGCTTCAGAAGGGGGAAGATCTGCAGTGTCAAGTTCGGGTATTATACAGCAGCATTTTCACGTAGATTTGCAAGTAAGTGGGGGAAATAAAAGTGAAGGTAAAAATAAGATCAAAGGAGAAAGACATGTATTTTTATCACATCAGTAAGAAGAAGAATGATCGCAGTGGGCATTTAAATGAGCAATTACTGTGTGTCGGTTACATGCCTAGGAAGGTGGCCATGGAGCCCGTCCTGAGTCATCAATACAAAGGGTCAGAGACCCAGATGTGCCCAGAGCTATTTCGCCTCTTAAGAGCTTCAGAAAGCCCAGCTGGAAGGCGCGTGGGGCAGCTTCGTGGTCATGTAGAGTGACTGTCCAGACGGGGCTCTGGCATTGGCGCACGCCCACCTGCGGCCCCCTCCCTCCACTGCCCCACAGTTTCGTGCTAGGTCTGCGTCCTGACACGGAGACAGGGGTGGTGAATCTAAGGACAAACCAAAGTAAATCACTGTGCTTCACGCCGATGCTGCCACACCCGCCCGTGCGCACAGACCCTTCCCGTGAGGCCAGCCCAGGGTGAGGCTCCGGGCCTGTTGTGGCGGTGACAGAAGGACGGCAGGATGCCGTGAGCCTGCCACGTTACGGCACTTTGCGCAGTCCCGGAAGAACTCATTCGTTTGAATGCCAGTCATTATGGTGCCATTTCTTACCATCGTGTCCTACTTATTTTGAAAGGAAATTGAAGAAAAATTAGCTTACCTGCAGTGTATCGCTGTTCAGGAGAAATCTGATGACCAAAGCTTACTTGAGGCAGTTTCTTTTTCATCTAAAATTGTCCTCCCCTAAGTTATGTGACTCCCCTTTAGGAGAGTGTGTTTCTCCCTTGCTGTTTTCTTCAGAAAGGGCAGTTAATCGTCACTTAATTATCATTGCTCTGAGAGATATTGGAAGACACCTAGGATGCAGGTCACACCTCTGAAAGTCTGGGATCCAGGAGAGTCCTGCTGGCCTGGCGTTTCTACACAGGAGAGGAGACGAGCGGCCGCTGCCTCCCCCGGCCCCCGCCCTGGCTGCTTCCAGAACAGCGGAGCCTCAGGGTCCACACTCACTGCCACTGCCCCGCTGGTGCTGAGCTGAGTAGAGGCGTCCACAGGAGAACCTACGTGTAGCACAGGAAGAGCGCCCGTCCAGCAGAAGGCTCAACACAGAGCGTGTAGGTAGGATGAGGTGCTTTGTCCCTTAACTGCTTCACCAGGCAAAAGACCCTCAGCTGAGTGTTTACTTCCTTGGTCCTTGTTTTGGTTACAACATTTAATCACTTTGTTTAATCTGTTCTTCTTTTCCCAAAGTGTAGTAACGGCTGCCAGTTGAGCAAGTTTCACAACTTTTAAATAGAAATAGTGAAGGAGAACATTCTGATAAGCAAGATGTGGCCAGTCTTCATTTCATAAACCTAATGGGAGTCTGTGTATTTAATGGAAAGTACAGCTACAGATCTCATTACGGGAGTGGGAATGATATCATTTCTGTTCACATCAGCCAGCCGGGGAGGCCCGTCTGTGGCAAGGGGACGGAAACCGCAAACTCGGCCATGCACCTTAGCCCCCTGGAAGTGAACCAGAAATTTAACCAGGCTGGAGTTAAGCCGAGTAACAGAAATCATGCAAAAGCACTTTGCAAGTTGTAAAGGCTATTGGCTTGGAAATTGCTAAGGTCATAAGCAGTCAGAAATTAATCAGTTATAAACAATTTAGACCAAAATGAAGCCATTTTATGTTATTAATGGGAACTCATCTTGTTAAAGTAAATTGGTTATGCATTTCGTTTGTCTGAAGCATTTAAAAATTTATTTATTTATTTAATTAATTTATTTTTGGCCGCATTGGGTCTTCGTTGCTGCGCGCGGGCTTCCTCTAGTTGCATCGAGCGGGGGCTACTCTTCGTTGCAGTGCGCGGGCTTCTCATTGCGGTGGCTTCTCTTGTTGTGGAGCTCGGGCTCTAGGCGTGTGGGCTTCAGTAGTTGTGTCACACGGCTCAGTAGTTGTGGCTCGCGGGCTCTAGAGCGCAGCCTCAGTAGTTGTGGCGCACGGGCTTAGTTGCTCCGCGGCACGTGGTTTCTTCCCGGACCAGGGCTTGAACCCGTGTCCCCTGCACTGGCAGGCAGATTCTTAACCACTGCGCCACCAGGGAAGCCCTGTCTGAAGCGTTTTCGCCTGCATTTTTTTTTTCACGGGGAACATGTCAGCTTCACCTGAATGGCCCGTGAGGGGTCCGTGCCCCCTGCGGATGCCACAGTCTGTCTAAAATCGTACTGCCTCCTATCTCCTGGCTTCAGCCAAGCTGCAGTGACCTAAGACTTTAGTTTTGAGCCAGGAGCCTTGACAGACCACCTCGAGATTTGAAGTCTTTTCTTAGCTCACCAACACCCTTTCATGGTGACGCGTGTCCCGGGTCCTTGGGGGCTCTCCTCGCCTCCATGACAGGCCAGGGTGCCAGGGGGGTCTCGTCAGACTCCTGCTGCGTGGCTGCTTCTTGCTTTGGCCGTAAACGGCCTCCACCCGAGTCAGAGCCTGTTGGGTATACTTTGCCCTACGACAATTCACTAATTACTAGAATTTTAGCTCTCTTAGTGTAGGGCACCCTCTCCGTCATTAGGTGCACGTTCTGAACAGCTAATATGTGTAATTACGTTTAAAATAAGTGCGCTCCAAGTGATTAGCAGCATTTTGATATCAGAGTTGTGACCTAGCTGTTGTCCTCTGGTGGCTGAGTAATTGTGTCTGAGAGCTTTCGAGTGTGATAGTTGCGTAACACAGCGCTTCCTCGTGGAAGGTCTGCTGGCTCTCGGTGACCCTGAGCTGCCGTCTGGCGCAGACTCTAAGTGCTGCTGTCATCTGCTGCTAATTGCTGTCACCTGCCGTCGCAGGCCCTCGGCGGAGATGGCGTGAGCAGGCGGCCTGTCGCCATCGGCGCGGGTCCTCTCGGCACGCGCAGGTGCACCCCGGAAAGAAAGCACGGCGGCGGGCTGGGCTTTCTCAGTAGAAGCACTTTTCGGTTAGTTTGCATTTTAATACACAAGGTGGGGAAAATGGTGACCGTCTTGTGAAGGTTATTACTTCACTAAGTCCAAGCGTGTTGCCTGTTTTATGATTTGTTTTAATGGTTCTGGCGCTTAGGAGCCTATTAGGCTGGCAAGATTGTTTCCACGATGTTCTACAGAAGACTTCTGTAATCCTCTTTCTCAAGCGGATAAGCTTCGGTCGGGGCACTCGCCTATAGCACCATATTATAGTAATGTATTTTACTTGTAATTTAGAGAACAAGAAGGATGCCCTGATTTGAAGGCTAAGCTGTCCCCTGTGGCACTGGCACAGCTGATAATCGCGAACTAGAAAGATGTGTATATCAAATAGTTTACAAAATGAAGCCAGCTGTGTTTCCCTACATACTGTGGCTTCCTGACATGCATCATTAAACCTTATTAGCTACTTCCTTTTACAAAGATTCTTGTAGTCTTGAACATTGCATATTAACATTTTCTGCCCCTCCAACTGGAAATTATTTGCTTTATTGTAGAGTGTCAACTTGCTCTGGTTTCTGATGCATTCTAATTGGTACTTTAGAGTATAATCATCGTGAGATACCACGCCATGCATTTCTTTATTTGGAAAGTAATACAGACCTTTTCACCGTATCTGTCAATCTGGGCAACTTTTCACACAACTCCCAGCTCTTGGGATTGCTTACAAGCCATTAAGTATGAAATGGTTCATAAAGTGTCCTTGAAGACATAAAGTAACACAAAGATTTTAGATGGTTTAAAGTAGTGCTATATTTTGCCAAGATACCAGTAATAAACCTCTTGAGTAGAGAGTTAATAATAAAAGGGTAGTTAAGAAGATGAAAAGTTTATTTAACCATATTATGCTTGTCATTTAAAAATTTCAGCAAATCTCCTGAATTCCGTTTTCCTTTCAAAAGAATGCAAATCATGAGAACTATGGATTTTGAAAACTAAGTAACGTTGATTCAAAGTTAGGTGTTAGGCCAGTATGATAACTTTCTTCATTCTTTTTCTCTTTATGCTGTTCTGTGTCTGCCATTCTGCTACGCTGCCTTAAAAATTAATTATGTTTACCTGCCGTTAACTTTCGTTTGTCAGCTAGTTATGCTGATATGTTGGTGGGACAGAGAATGGACAAGATAATAGCAATTCTGAGGTGTTTCAAACACTGACCAGGGTTTTCTGTATCTTTTCACGTGTTTAATATAATCACAAAGAGGTGATATGCATTTCATCGAGACAGAATTTCATGAGTTCAGTGAAACGGTGATCATAGTTTTGTTTCCAGTAAATATCTTAGACACAGATCTTGTCAAGTCAGCTAATGACTCTTGATTTAAAAACCCTACCGAGGGCTTCCCTGGTGGCGCAGTGGTTGAGAGTCCGCCTACCGATGCAGGGGACACAGGTTCATGCGCCGGTCCGGGAGGATCCCACATGCCGTGGGGCGGCTGGGCCCGTGAGCCATGGCCGCTGAGCCTGCGCGTCCAGAGCCTGTGCTCCGCAACGGGAGAGGCCACGGCAGTGAGAGGCCCGCGTACCGCAAAAAAAAAAAAAAGAAAAAAAATAAAAACCCTACCGAGTGGTTTTATGCCGTGATGGGTGCCAGGTATCTGGAGACTGGGGTGGAGACCTTAAATGGTCCATAAATTCCCACATATTTACACAATAAACCAACAAGCGGTGAAGGGGGTAGTGACACCATCGCAGCCTTTGTGTCTCTTCGCGGGCTGCACGGTACAGTGTACATTCTAGTAGCGCCACGCTGCCTGCAGAAACTGAGACGTGAAACATGCTAAGCTAAGCTCTGCCACACGCAACACTTAGGCGTTGAGGATTTTTCCTGCCGATTGTCTTTTTTTTTCCCCCCTAAGATACTGTTACTTAGAATTAGCAACTTTATAATACTGTGTATGGGATTGAAGTAGTTCTTAATGAAACGAGACTTTCTGGAATCTATTATTATATAGAAAAATTGTTAACTAACGTCTGGTAAATTCCCTGGCACAAACCATGAAATGCATTTTACTTGTTGGTATGCCAAAGAAAGAATTTAGATGGTAACGTTTTGAATCACCGAACAAATCTCGGACTTTGTTATAGAAATTCATCTGTATCATGACCTCTTATGAAGAAAATCTAGGGCTGGAAATTAAAGTTTCATATAAATGAATGACCTTGTTTACTAATAAAAAATTAACCATTCCCTTTCCCAGAATTTTATTAGGAAAATAACCAAGCAGGTGA
>NW_020174135.1:783818-789490 GCF_003031525.2 Neophocaena asiaeorientalis asiaeorientalis | reverse complement strand
GTGTCCCCCCCCCCCCCCCGCCCCCATCCCCTGCAGTTTCCTTAAAGAAACACAGCAGTTCTTCTGGCCCTGTCCCAGGCAGGCTCCAGGGAGAAGGGCAGCCCCGGTACCTGCCTGCCCGGCCATTCCCTGTGCCTCCCGTGCTGGGGGGCCACCAGGTACTGGCTTTCCCTGAGAAGGGGCTCTGATCTACTCCCGTCGCCTAAATCCCAGTCTTTCCCATCATGTACGGTCCAGCAGTTTCAAGCCACTAACAGGAATGCGTCCTTCAATATGTCACTTCCTGGGTGTTAGAAAGCCGCCAAATACTTTTCCAGCTCTTTGAAGAGTTCAGAGGGTGCCCTAGTCACTGTGCTGGGGAATTTTGGGTGCAATAGTGTTAGAAGCCCTGGCTGTATGTTCAGCCATTTCTTTAGCAAGCAGTAACAGAGCCCAGATTTTAACGGCATTATTATTGATGTGCTTAAAAATCTAAGAGTATTTTCTATTCAATAATATATTTTATAAATTATATTTAAATGAATAGTTAAGAGTATATTTGAAGGTGTTTCTAAAATGCATACATACACAAACAATATTTAAAATAAGGGACTCGCCACATGCAGGAGAAAATAAAGACACACACACACGCCCATATCTCCCGGAAGAAAAATGTGCTAAATAGTGTAGCCTCCTCAGTATGAAAAATCGACCAGAAAATGAAAGGTGAGGACTGTCCCATATTTCAACAGATTTACAAGAAGCCATGGTCTGCCCTTTCTTTCTGAGTCTGTTAAAATTTTAAGACTCCTAATAAAAGGCTTTCTTTAAAAATATCAGAACCATTTAGAGTTCTTATTAGAAAAAAATCTATTTTTCATGTTTCTAGGGAAAAAAGAATTTCCAAGAGTGTGGGGACTTTTAAAGTCTTTGAAGAAGCATAATATAAAAGTCAAAGTTCCTGAGCATATCGGTGACCACGCACAGAATCTGCTCTTGCTGGCGTTTTTCCAGACTTTTTTTTTTTAAAAACACAGTTATTAATCCCTAAACTCATGGGTATTGTGTTTTTAGATAGTAAGAATTCGAGAGTAGGTTAATGCTACTTGTAAAATATCTGTTAAAATAAATATAAAATTACCAAAATAAACTGCTTATTTAATTAGATTAAATTGAAGTCAAATGCCTGACCTCAAATTTCACTTACATGACTGATGTTGAAGGTTGAGGTTTCTGGTGTCGGTAGATAGCTCAGGCTTGAAGTAATCATTTTGAATTGGTGGGTGGTCTTAGCAAAACCATTTAAAACTGATAGCTTTCTACACTGTTAAGACAAAAATAAGGTAAATATATGCAAGATCGCTAAACCATTAATGTAAGCTGTTGTTACAGCTTTATTGATTTAGTTTGTAGATTTAAATCTTTAAAAAAAAAGCCTTAGCACTATACTACTGTACCGTTTACCTACAGTATTTTGGTTGTCATATCTTTAAATATGACATATCAAACATCCTTATTTGATAGTAGATTTTTATTTGGGAAATTTCCTTCAATATAATTAATTCATCACGTTAAAGTCTATAAATTCTGTCTTGGATTCTTCATGACAACATAGATATTTATGGTAACTTTTTTGTTGTTAATAAAACTAAGACAACATGTAACATATATACTGAATTGGCTGATCGAAGATCGAAGTTCTGCTTTAATCAAAAGCAGAGGGGCTTCCCTGGTGGCGCAGTGGTTGGGAGTCTGCCTGCCGATGTCAGGGGACACGGGTTCGTGCCCCAGTCCGGGAAGATCCCACATGCCGTGGAGCGGCTGGGCTCGTGAGCCATGGCCGCTGAGCCTGCACGTCCGGAGCCTGTGCTCCGCAACGGGAGAGGCCACAGCAGTGAGAGGCCCGTGTACTGTAAAAAAAAAAAAAAAAAAGGCAGGCTTTCAGCGTTCGAAAAACAAAAAAAGCAACAATCCTGAGCGCCCTCTGCTGGCGAAGCCGCAACATACTGCACCTTGGCTTTTGCTTTCTCTCCCCAGCTGAGAGAAATGTTTTTATAAGAGCAACAAGGGAATATCAACAGGAAACATGACAGCAGTGCGCACAAATCATATCCGGCATAGTGCTGGGCTGATAGTGGTCTGTGTGGTGTAGTCTCCTTGCATCCCTGGTTTTTAAATAACCTGTGTGGACTATTGTAAAATAAGGCCGGAACTACTGTACATTAGAAAATTATGGTCCCTTTGAAATATTCAGTGCTGTATTTTCATGTAGTTTGTGTACATAGAGTACAAATTAAATTTCCAGACGGTTTCCAGACCGTTTTGCATATTTGTGTACACTCATCTTTGTTTTAAACATGGCTTCGATGTGTCACAAGTTGAGCCTATTTGAAATAGTTCATAGTAATCATTAGAAACAAAAAATTCAACTAACCACTTAAAGTCACTATATTGCTTTAAATCTGATGACTTTTTAATATACTGGTTACGCCTTAATAAAGGCTCTACTGTGACAGAGGCTGTCAGACAGTAACAGCCTTGACCAAATTGTCCGGCATGAATACAAAAGTAAGTCTGCATTTTGCAAAAACAGACCTGACGTGTGTATATGTGTATGTCCATATGTCCATAGATAATGTGCTATTTTCTGGCATTTTTGATGACTATAAAATGTTACGTGGATATGTGTTATAGCAAATGCTCAAGCCACTATTGAAATTTCTCAAATGATCTGGTGGGTTGACGGCTTGAGAAGACAGCCGCATTCTGCACTCGTGAAGCCCCCTTCAAACTCAGCAAGTAATATGTTTGTAGATTTTAGGGATAATTTCACCCTTCACAACATGTTTATCGTGTCTAGCGGACAGAGTGATCTGACGACGTGCATTGTCCTAAACACGGAGCTGATCGGTACCAAGGTTGTGTAAACTAGGTGAGGGCTTGCACTGGGTCCCCCCTCTCCTGAGTTTTTCACATTAACATGGAAAGAGGCTGTACTTCCTTGCTGAGGAGCTGAGCTTTGCATTAAGGCTTTTTTTGTTTATCTAAAAAATATAATCACATTTTCTTTTCTCTTTTTTGATTTTTTTTGATGTGGACCATTTTCAAAGTCTTTATTGAATTTGTTACAATATTGCTTCTGCTTTTATGTTTTGGTGTTTTGGCCACAAGGTATGTGGGATCTTAGCTCCTCAGCAGGGGATCAAACCCGCACCCCTGCACGGGAAGGCGAAGTCTTACCCACTGGACCGCCAGGGAAGTCCCCCCATTTTATTTTTAAATGTTAAATATTCAAGAAAAAAAATATCTTATGTGATAACTGTTTGGTAAGCAAGGAAGAAACCTTAAATGCTGAATATAGAATAGTCAGGCAAAATTCATTCGCAGGTAAAAATGTAGAATATGAAATATTCTTTCAGAATAGACTTTTAAATGTTTATTGTGTAAATATAGATTTTGACTTTTAAAAATTAAGGTGATATAACATTAAGAATTATCGTGCTGATACTTACTTAGGGAGCTTTTAACGCACAGATTATTGAGCCAATAGACTAGAACGGCTAAAAGAAGCGCTTCTTATTTCGCAGATCACTGGGGCAGTAAATGATAATAGCCGAGTTGTCTATGGGTGGGTGGCGCCTGCGTGCAGGACAGACGCTTAGGACTGAGGCGTTCATATCCAAAGATGAATGAATAAATAAACTGGAGAATAAGAAAAAAAGGGCTACATCGCATCACTTTAAAAAAAAAAAAAAAACTAATACTTTTAATTTAAACTCCAAACTGGAAAAAAGTTATTGCTGTAAGATTTAGGAGTTAGATTTAGTGTAAGAGTTTCAATTATTTGAATTGAAGGTATGTACTTATTTTTTTCTTATTTTTAAGATTCTACTAAAAGTAGAAAATATAGGACCGATTTGTTTCAAAGATATTTAAATGTGTTTTTTAATTTTTTAAATTTTTATTATTATTTTTTTAAATAGCACAGCACCTGACTTTTTAAAAAATTAATTAATTAATTTATTATATGGCTGTGTTGGGTCTTTGTTTCTGTGCGAGGGCTTTCTCTAGTTGTGGCAAGCGGGGGCCACTCTTCATCGCGGTGCGCGGACCTCTCACTATCGCAGCCTCTCTTGTTGCGGAGCACAGGCTCCAGACGCGCAGGCTCAGTAATTGTGGCTCACGGGCCCAGTTGCTCCGCGGCATGTGGGATCTTCCCAGACCAGGGCTCGAACCCGCATCCCCTGCATTGGCAGGCAGATTCCCAACCACTGCACCACCAGGGAAGCCCCAAGAAATGTGTTTTTTTATAGGAATTTCAACTAGGTTAAAGCAGTAGCCCTATGTCAATTTTGTAGTCACAATCCAAATTCTGAATGACGTGGGGCTGATGGGCTGATCCGAGAATAGTTTAGCTGCTAAAAGATAAACAACGTTAACGGTAATGTTATAGTTTCCCCTAAGTAGTCTCTCACGTGTGAAGCTGTATCTCTGTCTGTGTAGAGTCGTCGTGAGTGCATTTGCTAGTAGATTGGAGGCGTTTCTGTTTTTCAAATTGAGATATATTTACAGGGAAAATATAGGACAAATTAAAATGATATTTAGCTTTCTGCAAGAGTTTAAATTGGCTTTTTCACATTTTGCATCTTATGGTTTTGCTATACTAAAATACATTCACGTAGCAAATAAGGAAATGTGAGTTTTAGAAGCAAGGTTACAGTACTTGGCTGTTCACATAACATTGATCCAGGGGTAACATCACGTGAGGAGCAGTTGGCAGTGCTTATTTTTATGCCTTCTGTTTTCTCTGCTACTAAGTTTTTATAACACGAGACTTCTACATTGATTTCTTGGGGACTTAGGGGGACTTTGAGATCGGCTAGAAACGCATTGTGTTACTGAGATAAGGTGGGGTCTCATTCGTCCACGGGTGCCTTAAAAAACCTGACTGATCTTTTCTTGATTAAGCAGGAGGATACCGTATTTACCCTTCATTGTTGGTATAAACCATTATTTTACTGAGAACCATTAGCTGTTTAAAACTTGGTACATAAATTAAAGAGGAGCTAAGTGGATCTGTGATCGTTGCCATTAGTAGCGTTTTAGATTATACAGGCAATTATTGTGTTCATTATCCCAGAGCAGCCCCTTCCCAGAGCCATTGTGGCATCTTAGACATTATGCACAGATTTTTCCCTTGGAGATTAAAATTCCAGTAGCGTATTTAATTTTGTTATCACAGTTGTTTCAAATCAAACAAATATTATGACAAGTGGAAGAAAATTTGCTTTACTAATATAGGAAATTACAAAAATGTTGAAAATTACTTCCTAGTGTACTTACCTTTTCTTATACAGTCATAATTACTTCAACTGATTAATAATATACCTTAGGGTTAAAAAGGTCTTGAAATCGTAGTAAAAGCTATCTGGCCTGTTCAGATGTTCTAGGAAATTTTTGAAAGAAAGAAGAGTTTCACATCAAAACTCAGGCTACCACCTTCTTTATAGAATTTGTAGCTTTAAAGTTAACTAGCTTTCATATTGAATAGTTTTTGAGTCCAGACTGCATTTTAGACAAGTTGAAGAAACTTTTAAGGGTGTTCTAGTGAAATGAGTATAAAATTGAAAGTGACCTTTAAAAAAATAGTTGAAGTATCTCTTTTCTTCTCACTGTGCTTTGTTTTAATTGAC
>NW_020174135.1:779472-783553 GCF_003031525.2 Neophocaena asiaeorientalis asiaeorientalis | reverse complement strand
CACCCCAAAAAAGATCATACTATATACTATAGCTCGGTTGCAATTATGTTCGAGGAAGAAGAATCATAGTTCAGGAAGGCTCCTGAAAGAAAGCAGGGAACAGCCCATTACTGAGAAGCTGTGTTTTCTCTGCTAAACCTTTCATTCGTCCTTTAAATTAGAAGGGGTTGGTGAAGACGACATTTAGTTATAGTCACCAGTCAGGCAGTTGACCACATGTGTCCTCGTCAATTAGAAAGGTATTAATACTTTGAATTAGCTGAGTATCAATGTGCAGTGGGCCGCTTGTAATGTCTCCATCCTCTATGGGTCATTTTTTCAAAGGAAACCTTGTCCTCATTCCTGACTGTTTTGTCCCAGCTCTTACAGTCCTTCACTGCCATGATGCAGGGGAAAGTGTGAGGCAGTGGTCATGCATTTTGCAAGACAGTGATTCTTTATTTTATTACAAAAAACGCCAACTCTGGAAGGCCAGATTAAATCATTCCTTTCACTTTTTAATGGGATTTGGATGAATAGAGTAAAATATGCACTTTGCATTCATTGATAGCATCTTTACGTTGAGGTAATTGAGTCTTTTTTCCCTGACTGAATGAGTAATGACTTCATCTGACCCTCCGCGAGGCTTGGAACTTAGGCCGTCTTTGTCACCGCAGAGGGCCCGGGCTTTGAAACATGCTCTACTTCCCTGGCTTAATTTTTCTTCATTTTAATCCAAAACCCTATTTTTCTCAATAATTCAAGCATAAACTATATAGTAGTTGAAGTAGCGGAAATTGCAAGGTATTTGTCCTGGTTCTGCCGGTTTTTAAATGGAGTTGATAAATCAGGCGCCATGGTCCTGGCCGCCGCTCTCACGGAGCCCAGTCCCGCTCCACCGGCGAAGCTTCCAGAACCGTCGGTGCGGTCCTTCCCGCTGCTCGTCCCGGCCCAGAGGTGGCGAGCCCGGACCGGCTGGCCCCATTGCCCACTCGCCCGGTCACTGCGCTGGAAGTGACCGCTAGGGGGGCAGGGCGCTTCCCGCAGAGCCTTGCAGACACGGCCGGCCTGGCCGGGAAGGGTCTCATCTGCGCACAAGCTGCGCACAGGAGACAGCGCATCTCTAGGACTTGCCTAAAGTCCCTGGGGTTCCGAGTCTGAAGAGCGCGCGCGACCAGAGGAGGCCGCGTGTCCCAGACGAGGGGGCGGGGCCTGCCGGGGTGGTGGCTGTGGAGAGGAGGGGCCTGCTGGGGGGAGGGACTTAGTGGGGGCGGGGCCTTGTGGTGGGGTGGGGCCTGGAGGGGCGGGACCTCTGTGGGTGGTGGCTTGGAGGCGCAGACGCTGCAGAGCGGCCTCGCCCCTGGCCCCGCTCCCACCTCCAGAGCCCTTGCAGGTGGGGACCCGTGGCTCCCAGACCACTGCGCAGACCCTGTAGTGTTGGCTTTGGTGTGGAGGTAGGGCGAGTGCGCTAGACAGACTTCCAGCGGTGTAGCTTCTGGGTCCCTGTTGTCATTCCCGTGGTTTCTGGAGCCTCTAAAGGCCGTGAGGTGTCAGCCAACAGCAGTAATGATGACGGGCAGCTCTAAGAAGTGACTTCCCCCATAAGCTTGGTTAGAGAAGATTTCTCTTCTATAGGGTATACTACTGGTGTTCGCCTTATACTTCCTACTAGATTGGCTGTTTCTTGAAGGGTAAAATCTCATAGTTGACTCATTTTTCGTAACCATAGAGTTCAGCAAAAAATGTAGTAGGTATTTAAACTTGCTTGTATAGTGAATGAATTTTCTTCACTGCTGCACTTAACTGGGTTTTCTGACAAAGTTTTGTGCTTTCTTTGTAACTACAGGTTCTAACGTTCTCATGAGCCTTTGTGGCAAACCCTAATCAAAACCAGATATAAACTAAACAGTGAAGTGTGGAAAAGGCTAGCTTTTTATTGGCCAAAGACATGGTATTCAAAAGGCATTCCAAAATAAACTGGTATTAAGTAGGTTAGTAATTCTAAAAGTTTTAAATTTGAGAATAATAGTATAGTTTTGGTAATCATGTTTTCTTTTTTAATTTCTCTTTTTCAAAATCTGTACCAGATTCAGAAGAAACTCAGATGGCAGATGGATAACCTGATAGGATTCAGTCTTCTGCTAGTGTCATATAAATTACATATAAGCAGTTCTGTTAAGCACCTGCTGTGCCCTGGCCTGAGGGTGACCAGTAGTGACAGTGAGCTTTGCCACATTGTTTGGGCTTCTCCAGGCACCTCTGTTAGGAGATGGGTAACAGCAGTTTGCAGAGGAGGAGAGTGAGGCTTAAAGAGTGTAAGAACATTCCCCAAGGTCACACAGTTAGTAAGCAGAGATTCAAATCCAGGTTTTTAATAATAACAATGATAAGAGTAATGACAATAGTAGTAGCATGCATGCAGGCTTGCTCTCTACCAGAAGCTGTGCTCCCTGTGCTGTGCGTCCTCTCTTTCCCCCCGGGTCCTGTCAGGAAGACATGTTACAGCCCATTTTACAGATGGGAAAACTGATGCTCAGCTTGCCCAAGGTTGTGCAGCCAGGTGGCAGAGCCAGACTAGCCTAAACACAGAGTCTTGAGGGATCTTAACTGCCGTACGGCGTCTCTTGTCCTCTTTGTGGCTCTAAAGCCCTTCTACAAAGCCTGGCGCCGCCCTCCCCGCTCCTCTCTCTGCCCCCCACGCTGCATTGCCCGGTAGTCTTTCAGCAATGACACTAAGCACGGAGCAGGACTTGGTGGAGGTGCTGGGCTTGAAATTGAAGCCGCATGCTTCAGAAGTGTTCTCTTCACTTGTAGAATGGATGGTGTCTGGGTATCTCGTTCTTACTGTCCCCAAGATCCCACACAGAACGCATACAAAAAAGGAACTAATTCTTATTGACATAATTTTCCCTCACGTTTTGCTCAGCTGGCAAATGACTCACAGGATGAATTGGAGTGTCGTGTGCCTTACTGGGAGGACCTAAAGTACAGGACTTCTGCAAATTAACAAGTTGTCATTGCAGGCTAACTACTCCACCTGTTGCTTTTCTTCTTAATTAAGAGAAGTTCTTTTCAGGGAGACTCTTGGCAGAGAGGGATGACAGACATACTGTCCTGTTCTGAAGAAAATCCTAAGTGATTCCCTGACGTGGCACGTGCAGAGGAAAAGGCGCGTGTGCTCCCGGATAACTGGCCGGGCCGTCCGTGCGGCTCTCGTCCCGCATCCCCTTTTGTCCACTTGCTGGTCGTAACCTCATTATCTAGAGAAAGGATCTGAGTTTTTTGGGGTTGGGTACTCAGGACTCGTGTTTTCTCAGTAGACTCTTTCTGGAAATGCTCTGGGGACCATGGGTCACTTTCAGAAATTCTCCCTCAATCTCTAAAAGGCTTTTCAGAAAGAAGTGTGAGTGTCAGGAGAAGTTTACAGAAGAAAATGTAAAGTTAGTACATTTTTGTATTTCAGTATAATGAAAGCTAGTACAAAAGAAAATTTAAGAATGTGGTTCTGTCCTAACTCTTCATTTTCTTTCAGGTTGGTTTGCTGGACCTTGAGCTCAATCAGCTGACCAAAGCGCTGTTTTTGGCGTTGGTTGCCCTCTCGGTTGTCATGGTGACCTTGCAGGGATTCTCAGGTCCCTGGTACCGCAGTCTCTTCCGCTTTCTCCTGCTCTTCTCCTACATCATTCCCATAAGGTAGGTTTAAGAATGAAGAAAAACAGACGTCTGGTTTCACTGAATATGATGTTATTGAAGGTATTGTTCTCAGTGTGAAAGAAATGATCCACCTAGAACGAAAGAGGGAACCCCACTGACCCTGCTGTGAACCCCACTGCCTGGTGTGAACCCCACTGACCCTGCTGTGAACCCCACTGACCCTGGTATGAACTCCACTGACCATGGTGTGAACCCCACTGCCTGGTGTGAACCACACTGACCCTGGTGTGAACTCCACTGACCCTGGTGTGAACCCCACTGCCTGGTGAAGCCCACTGACCCTGGTGTGAACCCCATTGACCCTGCTGTGAACCCCACTGCCTGGTGTGAACCGCACTGACCCTGGTGTGAACTCCACTGACCCTGGTGTGAACCCCACTGCCTGGTG
>NW_020174135.1:713674-777369 GCF_003031525.2 Neophocaena asiaeorientalis asiaeorientalis | reverse complement strand
CCACTGACCCTGGTGTGAACCCCATTGACCCTGCTGTGAACCCCACTGCCTGGTGTGAACCGCACTGACCCTGGTGTGAACTCCACTGACCCTGGTGTGAACCCCACTGCCTGGTGAAGCCCACTGACCCTGGTGTGAAGCCCACTGACCCTGGTGTGAACTCCACTGACCCTAGTGTGAATCCCACTGCCCGCTGGTGTGAACCCCACTGACCCTGGTGTGAACCCTACTGACCCTGGTGTGAACCCCACTGACCCTGGTGTGAACCCCACTGCCCACTGGTGTGAAGCCCACTGCCTGCTGGTGTGAACCCCACTGACCCTGGTGTGAATCTCATTGCCCCGTGGTGTGAACTCCACTTAGCCTGGTGTGAACCCCGCAGCCCCATGTGAACCCCACTGCGAGCCCCACCCAGTGCCAGCTCAGCCGGCCTCCTGGGGCTGAGTCTCAGGGTCAGCACTGCCCATCTTAGCTGTTAACCCAGTCCTTCCCGCATGTCCTTCTGCAGCTGCCAACAGACAGCTCCTATTCCCATATCTCTTAAGCACATCTTTTTTCCTTGGGAATTCCCAGGGTTTTTTCCTTTGCTTTCATTAATCTTGTTTTTCTTCGTTTCTGTTGCTTATATCAGTTCTGAAATGTTATGTGATGTCACCTCACTACTGTTTCTGTTGTATGATGCGAAAGGCCTTCTTGTTTCTGGGGCCCTTCTATCTTTAACTGATAGAAACCATTGAACAATATTCAACTTTTATTTTTTTAATATTTTATTTAATTCTCTTTATTTATTCTCTTTATTTTTTTAAATTCTCTTTAACTTCTTTCTTTAGTAAACTGACAATGTCAGTATGTATATCCTTTTTTTTTTTTTAAGAGTTTCCTGTGCTATACAGCAGGTTCTCATTAGTTATCTGTTTTATACGTAGTATCAATAGTGTATATATGTCAATCCCAATCTCCCAGTTCATCCCACGTCCACTTCCCCCCTTGGTAACCTTAAGTTTGTTCTCTACATCTGTGTCTCTACTTCTGCTTTGCAAGTAAGTTTGTCTGTACCATTTTTCTAGATTCCACATATAAGTGATATTATACAATATTTGTTTTTCTCTTTCTGACTTACTTCACTCTGTATGCCAATCTCTAGGTCCATCCACATCTCTGCAAATGGCACTATTCCGTTCCTTTTTATGCCTGAGTAGTATTCCATTGTATATATGTACCACATCTTCTTTATCCATTCATCTGTCGATGGACGTTTAGATTGCTTCCATGTCCTGGCTATTGTAAACAGAGCTGCAGTGAACATCGGAGTGCATGCTTTGTATATCCTTTTAAAAAGTCTGATTATATGGGACTTCCCTGGCGGTCCAGTGGTTAATACTCTGCGCTTCCACTGCAGGGGGCACAGGTTCGATCCCTGGTCAGGGAACTCAGATCCCACGTGCCGCATGGTGTGGCCAAAAAAAAAAAGTCTGATTACAAAATGAGAAAGGTACAAGGCTTTCTGCAAATCTGGCTTGTTCTAGTTTTTCCATCAACAATTTTCTATTTAGGGTAACATATTCAGTCAAGCTTGGAGAGACTTACTAGACAGAATTATGACTGTACCTCTGTTTAGCTTCATAATATCTCATGCCTACTTCAGCACGATACTTTTCCTTGTTTTTCACAGTCTGAGGATGCAATTATACAGATTTAGCAGAGGGATGAAAGCCATAAAACGTAAAAAGTATAGAGGGCACTGATTTAGGGGCCTAAGGCTTACATTTGACTCAACCAAGTTTGCTTTCCCATTGCAAAGTTTCCATTAAACTATGAGTAGCGATACTTTTAGTATTTATGAAATACGCTTCTGCATTTAATAAAGGATAGATTAAAAATATTTTTGTTTTGCAGAATACACAATTCTGAAAAGTAAAGTGCTTTTTCTTCTACTGACCTAACACTCTTGTTTTTTTTGAATTTTATTTATTTTTTTGTACAGCAGGTTCTTATTAGTCAGCAACTTTATACACATCAGTGTCTACATGTCAATCCCAATCGCCCAGTTCATCACACCACCACCACCACCGCCCGTCACTCCCCGCCTTGGTGTCCATATGTTTGTTCTCTACATCTGTCTGACCTAACACTCTTAAAAGGCTTTTCCAGCTTAAGGAAGAAAAGCTGTTTCATAGAAATTCTCTACAGAATTAAAGGTGTTTGAGTCACCTGATCCAGTTTACTTTGTCTGTCAAGGAAAATAGTACAAGTCATAACTCCTGTAACTCTAAAATGAACGTATGTTCCGTAGATCGTTGTGTCACTGACAGCACAAAGCAAACGATCAGAACACTTTACAGGGCACGTCAGAGTCCCTCAGGCCAGCAGCTTGCAGTTACGTGTCTCTGATGATGATGTTCTTTGCGCATACGCGTTAAAATGCTGCGTAACAGTCTAGTCGGTCAGAAGCAACCGTCTTGCCAGTGCTGGGTCAGGAAGGGTTTACCCACGTGAGGCGGATGTGGGCGGTACAAGCACGATGGTGTTCCACGAGGCGACAGCGCGTTCCTTCCGAGCAACACTTGAGAACCTCTTGCCAATAGGGTGTGTTTGTGTAAACGCTGATGTTGATGAGAGCTTGTGTGGCTTGGGAGGCAGTTTTCCTCTCATGTTCTGTAGGTCGGGCAGTCGGATCAGCGGGTGTGCAGGAGGCTTGCCAGGTTCCATTTGCTTGTAATTTTTGTGAAATTTTTGCATTGGTTTACATGAGTGAGATTGACTTATAGCTTTCCTTCTCACATCATTCTTTTGGTGTTTAGTATCAAGATTATGCTATTCTCATAAAATATATTGATGAGTCTTCTCTAAAATATTTTTGTTTAAAATTGTAATTATTTATTCCTTGGACATATTTACATCAAAGGAGGCCATGTCAGCCTGAACTTTTTGTTGTGGAAAGGTGTTTGACAGAGTTGATTTCTTTACTAGTTTAAATATATTTCTTAACTAGTTATAGTTTAAACAGTTAACTTTAAAGAGTTAGAAAAGCTGCTTTCAGGCTTTTAATTTCCTCTTGAGTCAGTTTTGGAAAAGTTACGGTTTTAAGGAAGTATGTCAACTGTACCTAAATATTCAAGTTTTTAAAAAAATTTATTTATTTTTTGGGGGCTGCGTTGGGTCTTTGTTGCTGCAGGCTTTCTCTAGTTGTGGTGAGTAGGGGCTACTCTTCCTTGTGGTGCAAGAGCTTCTCATTGCGGTGGCTTCTCTTGTTGTGGAGCATGATCTCTAGGTGCATGGGCTTCAGTAGTTGTGGCACGTGGCTCAGTAGTTGTGGCACGTGGGCTGTAGAGTGCAGGCTCAGTAGTTGCAGGCATGGGCTTAGTTGCTCCGCGGTATGTGGGATCTTCTGGGACCAGGGCTCGAACCTGTGACCCCTGCATTGGCAGGCATATTCTTAACCACTGCGCCACCAGGGAACCCTCAAAGTTTTTAAATTAAATTTTGTTAATAGTGTTTTCTTGTTATCTCTTCTTATATGTAGGATCTGTGATATTGATCTTCATTCTTGATACTTATTTCTGCCCTTTCTCTTTTTTTCTTGATTAGTCTTCCAGTGGTTTGTCAACTTTAACAGTCTTAAGATTGAGTTTATTGATTTTCTATGCTATATAATATTTTTCTGTTTTATTAATGTTACCTTACCTTATTTCTTTCCTCCTACCTTCTTTGGTTTGTATTATTCTTACTTCTTCAGATAGATGCTTAATTCACTAGTTTTCACGGTTTTTCCCCTTTTTGAATATATGCAGTTGAGGCTATAAATTTCTCTGTAAGTACTACTTTGGCTGCATCCTAAAAGTTTTCATATGTATAGTGTTTTTGTTATTGTCAACTACAGAATATTTTTAAATCTCCACTGTGATTTCTTCTTTGACCCATAGTTATTACAAAGTTATTTCTTAGTTTACAACCATATTTGACTTTTCTAAGTATGTCTTTGTTCATATTTGACTTATTACATTGTTGTCAGAAAACATAGCATTCATTATTTCAGATCTATGAAATATGTTGAGACTAGTTGCAGGGCCTGATATTTAGTTGGTTTTTGTAAACATTCGCTGTGTGCTTGAAAAGAACATGGAATCTGAATTGTTGGCTGCACTGTTTTATATGTCCGTTAGGTCAAGATTGTTCGTCTTGTTTTTCAGTTTCTGTGTACCCCTGCTTGATTTTGTTCTTTCTTTTCTAACAGTTACTGAGGATTGTGTTTAAATCTCTGATCGGTATTGTGAATTCATCTATTTTTCCTTGGAATTCTGTTTTTGGTATCATATATTTTGTGACTTTGGCATTGACTATATACAAATTTTTTTTAACATCTTTATTAGAGTATAGTTGCTTTACAGTGTTGTGTTAGTTTCTGCTGTATAACAAAGTGAATTAGCTATATGTATACATATATCCCCATATCTCCTCCCTCTTGTATACAAATTTAAATTGCTATATATTTCTTCTGAATTAGGCATTTTCTCATTACAAAGGGACTTTCTTTATCTCCACTAAAGTTTTTTGCATTAAATTCTACTTTGTTTTATGTTAATATAGTAATGCCAGCTGGCTTTAATTTGCTTGGCATGTCTTTTTCCATCTTTGTACTTTCAACTTTTCTGTGTAATTGTATTTATATGTGTCTCATGTAAATAGCATAAAGTTTAATTTTTATCTACTCCCATAATTTTTGACTATTTAGTGCATACACAATTATTGTAATACTGTTATATTTTTAGTTTAAATCTATCATTTTATATTGTGCTTTTAATGTGACTTAACTATTCTATATTTTGTCTCCTTTCTTACCATTTTATTTATTATTTTTTATAATTCCACTTTTTTTCTAGTAGTTTGTAAGTTTTATAAGCAGTTTCTGTTCTTTTAGTATTTATCCTAGAAATTAAAAACATTCTTAATTTCTCTAAGTCTAAAGGTAATCATTTCCTTTGCATGTCACCTTAGAAGTGTTTAACTCCATTTACCCCTTCTGACTTAATCCATTTTTGTCATTTATTCTAATTGTAGTTATTCTTAAACTCCAAGATATTACTAGGGGTTTTTTGTTTTTTTAATTATTTATTTATTATTTATGGCTGTGTTGGGTCTTTGTTTCTGTGCAAGGGCTTTCTCCAGTTGTGACGAGCGGGGGCCACTCTTCATCGTGGTGCACGGGCCTCTCACTGTCACGGCCTCTCATTGCGGAGCACAGGCTCCAGATGCGCAGGCTCAGTAGTTGTGGCTCATGGGCCCAGTTGCTCAGCGGCATGTGGGATCCTCCCAGACCAGGGCTCAAACCCGTGTCCCCTGCATTGGCAGGCAGACTCTCAACCACTGCGCCACCAGGGAAGCCCAATATTACTGTTTTACACATTCCCTCTTTTAAAAAAAAAAATTTATTTATTTATTTATTTTGGTTGTGCTGGGTCTTAGTTGTGGCACTCAGGATCTTCGTTGCGGCATGAGAGATCTTTAGTTGCAACATGCAGACTTCTTAGTTGCAGCATGCAGACACCCAGTTTGCAGCATGCATGTGGGATCTGGTTCCCCGACCAGGGACCGAACCTGGAACCCCTGCATGGGGAGTGTGGAGTCTTAACCACTGGACCACCTGGGAAGTTCCTACAGATTCCCTCTTAATTTTGGTTTATCCATGTTTTGTTTTTCTTGTTGCATTTCACACCTTCCACACAGAATAATTTTTCTTCTGTCAGAAATTTATTTTTTTAGTTTTTGTTTAGTGCTGGTCTTTGTTGGGAACTCTCTAGATTTTTGCTTGGCTTTTCTTCTTGAAAAATAGCTTCACCTGTGTATAGATTTCTAAGTTGTCATGATTATTTTACTCTCTTTTGGCTTCCATGGCTGCTGTCTACTAGCTGTCATTTAAGTCTTACTCACCTGTGACCCTTCCAGCCTCTTTCAGATTTTCTCTCTGTTGTTGGTGTCCTGCTCTCTGATATAATATCTAGATGAATGTTTATTCTTGAATCTGTAGATAGGTTTCTTTCATTCATCCAAGAAAATTCTTAGTTTGTCTTTTTAAATACTGCCTTTGCCCTATTTTGTCACCTCTCTTTCAAGGTTGGTTAGATATCCACACTGTACCCTTTGTTTCTCCTGTTTTTACTTTTGTATTTCCCACCTTTTTGTCTCTGTGCTTTATTCTATTAATAAATAGTATTCCTAGTGCCCTGTCTTCCAAGTCACTAATTTCATCTTTGGCTGTGTCTAATCAGCTATTAAACCAATCAGTTTCTTAATTTCAGTTATTGGTATTTTTTTAGTTCTAAAAATTTTATTCAATTTCTATATCACATTGGCTGTTTCATTTTTATATTTGCCTATTCTGTGCAAGCACTCTTCTAATTGTTCTTGTGTATCCAGGTGTTTTATAGTTTGTGTCTGTCACGTGTAATATCTGATGCCTTTCGCAGTTTTGTTCTTTTGTATTTTTTCCTCGTGGCTCTTGTTCATGGTATGTTGTTTGACTGGGTACTGTGTGGTGTTTGCTGTTGTGTTGTGCTGTGGTTTATTTGGGTTTTGTTTGTTTGTTTGCAATTATATTTAAAAAGCTAACTATAGGAATCATTTGAAATAAAAGATGAAAATATGTTTTTCCAACACAAATACCCTGCTTCTGAACTGTGTACTTGGAGGTACTGCCTGTCTTGGAACATCTTCATCCAAGTTCAAGGTTCACAGTTACCGAATTATTCAGGAAATGTGAGCCTGGCTCCATCTCCACATGTAGGTGCCTTGGTCCAGGTTCTCTCTAAGTTTGAGAGTTAGCCCTTCATGGCCCCACCCGTCATGGGAAGGAGGCCCTCTTGTTGGACCTCCGCCTTTTGATGTTCCTGGTCTTTACTTTTGCTCCTTGCACAGGTGGACTATGGAAGAGCAAGTCCAAACTCCTGGGGAGGGCGTGTGCTCTCAGGGCAAAGGAGATTGTATGGTCGTCCCTGACCTCTCTGGTAGCTGATTTGGATTTAGTCCAGAAATTTCTCACTATCTACTCAGTTCTTTATTTCTTTTAAGAATTTTTTAAAAAAATTATACAGTATTTCTTATTGTTTTCAGTGGGAACATTGATTCAAATAAAATACCTCCCATTACCCTAGGTCACAGAACTTTTTTGCAATTTTTCTTTTTTTTTGACTGTGCTCTGCAGCTTGTGGGATCTTAGTTCCCCACCCAGGGATTGAACCCAGGCCATGGCAGTGAAAGCGCCAAGTCCTAACCACTGGACCACTAGGGAATTCCCTGCTATTTTTGTGTAAAGGAAGTTATACAAATTTGATTAACTTCCATGGCAGTACTTCCTAACCTAAAATTTTGAGGTCTCAAATATGATAAACCTTATTCTTGAGAATGCACCAAGCTTTCTTTTAACAACAAGATACAACTATATCATAGAAAACCTGGGAAATGAAGGCTTTTAAAAAAACATCACTTGGATAAACGAACTATAGCATATCTATACAATGAATACTATCCATCAATAAAAAGGAATAAACTGTTGATCCATATGATAACTTGGACATAACGTTCTTGAAGTTACAAAAGTGTAATGGTGGAGAATAAATCACTGGTTGCCATGGGTAGGGCTGGGACAGGTGTGACTCGAGGGGGAGGGGTAGGAGGATCCTTGCTATGATGGAAACGTCTGTGTCCTGGGGGAGACGGGTGGACAGGGTGGTGACGGGAGTCTCTCCGTGAGACACAGAGCAGAGAGTGTGTGTAAAGCTGGCAGAGCTTGGATCAAGTCTGCATTTGAGTTAACCGTATTGTCGCATCGGGTCTGTGTTTGGGTAACATGCAGTGGTCGTGCAACATGTTACCTTCAGGGGAAGCAAGTGAAGAGCACACGGGACTCTCTGTCCTGTTGGCCACTTCTTGTGAGTCTAAACTATTTCAAAGTTAGAAGTCATTAAAAAGCACCCTTGATCTAGGAGAGTGAGTATCTGTCTTAGAGGCAGACTGCAGGCTCTTGAATCAGGGGGTGTGAGCCTGCTTTCTTGCGTTGATGCCATGACAGCTCTGGCCGCGGGCAGGTCTCCCAGCCTCTGCACCTCAAGCGTTCTCACCGGTTTCTCCATGGGGCGAAATTGTGTATAAAGCAGCGCGCCAGGAGCGTGACTCTGCTCTTGGTGCCTTTGTCCTTCTGGCTCTTCTTACACTCAGCTTCTTGTATCAATTGGTGTTGGCCTTTAATAGAATGCTGAGTACCTCTTTCGTCTTATCAAATACATTTACTACCTTTTAACTAGACTATGGTGTACCTCTTTCGTCTTATCAAATACATTTACTACCTCTTTCGTCTTATCAAATACATTTACTACCTTTTAACTAGACTATGGTGTTTCTTCATGAAAGAGCTACTGATGCAGTTTTTAGATGATGTGAGTGTAAGGCAAAGGGGGATAACCGACGTGCCGAACAGCCCCTGGGGAAGGACGGCCGCTGCTGTCTGGGTGTGGCTGGAACAGGGAGCCCGGCGTGCCCTCGGGCTCTTGCCGCGCCTGTGGACCCTGCTTCCCTCTGGCCAGCGCCCTCCTCACCTGGCTACACATATGGCGTTGGAGGCCTCGGGCTCACGTTCTGCTTGCTTAAATTACACTTGTGAAAAGCGAGTACTTCTCTCCAATCCGTTGAGGCAAACTCCCGAGAGGGGCACCAGCCTCCCGGTGCCACTGCTTGCCTGCAGGCAGTGTGGACTGCAGGCCCAGCACGGGGGTGGCCGTACCCACTGGCCATGCAGGGCAGGCTCTGAGAGCGCGGGGCCGCCTCCTGCCAGCCCCGGGGCCCCGCTGCGTGGGTTCGCCGTGGGCAGTGTTCCCTTCGGGACGAGAGCCGAGCTGAGCTGAGCTTCTGCAGCCGGGGAGGCTCGTGACTTTCTGCCCCCGCCTTTCCCTCCATCAACTTCGTTATTAAGATTCTGCTGGATCTGGCATGTTTGCCCTGTTTCCTTTTGCTATTCCTTCATCCTTTGACTTTTGGAGACATTTTAAGGTGTATCTGTTAAATTGCTTGTAATTAGTATATTGATTTATTTGTTTAGAAACTGAGAGACGTGCTATTTTTAATAGGAATATTTACCCTTTCACATAATTGACACAGACTATTTGGCCTCACTTCTGCTGTGGGTATTTGTACTGTTGCTACACAGATGTTTTACATGCACGCGTGCACATACAGCCCTGCAAGCCCCCCCCGCCCCCGCTCCAAATGCGGCCTGAAACCACTGTGAATGCTGGGAGAATCCTGAATTCCTCTGTCTCCATTCACCCCAAGATTTGACCCTCTGATCAGTATTTGGTTGTTGTGGGACCTGAGAAGATGGACTGATTCTCCCTGAAGAACCTTCTGGGTTTGTGCCCGTCCTCCTGACGTGGGAGACGCGCTCTCAGAACTGCAGGACCCGTGCTTACCAAGCCCACGGCCTGTGCCACCTCCAGGCTTTCTTTGGTTCCGTCCACCTTGAACACTGAGGCTCAATTTACTTTTTGAAACACTACTTTATTTTGAATCCCCAGTCCACCCACGCCCACTCCAAAACTTGATAATGTGGTTTAGAATTTTGCTTCTACCAGTTTCAACTACCTTCCATACTTAACTAGATTTTCTGTTCCTTGGGACCCAAGACTACATTTTGTTTATCCTCTTGTGTGTTGCAGTGGATACAAATCACAGGGGCAGTTAGCCTATTGGGGGGAATATCCGATCCGCCAGTGGCGGAACGTCCATGTCTTCTGAGCCCCGGAGCCTGGCTGACCCCCTGCCTTCCTAGGTGGCACCCACGTGCTGCCCACCCCCATGCTTTCCATTTCAGCTCTGCCTTTTCTGTGAAACCTTCTCTGGCTGTTCAGGGCCAGTGATCATCTGCTCCACCAGCATGACTCTCAGTCACCCGCTTTGATGCGCTATTGCTGACACGTGGCATTTTCCAGGTGCTGTTACCAAGGCTCCGAAGGGTCAAGTCTGTCATCAGCCCAGATCATGGAACTAGTACATTTGGGAATTAGGAATCCATACAAGTCATATGTAACATCATTCCTGTAAAATTCCATTAACGCATGCTTCCCCCCAGTGTGGCAGCTTCAGGGGAATTTAGGGGGGTTGATGTGACAGGAGTGGACTATCTGGAAAAAGGAACCTAGAATCACTTCCAGTTTCTGGCTTGGGTGACGGGTAGCTCACACCATTCACTGGTGGGAGAAGCGTCTCCTCCTCCTTGAGCAAGAATAAATTTGCTCTTATCTTGTTTGGCACAGGACGGGGAGGAAGTGGGAAAACTAGCCTCCATCGTGCATATATTCATTTAAAGGTATTTGTGGTAAATCTGAGGTCAGATACCCTGTAGGCAGTAGAGTATGCAGTCTGAAGCCCGGGAGAAAGGGTCAAACCGGTAACAGAATATTACCTTCCCAGTGCGTGGCCGTGGGTGAATTCACCTAGTGAAAACATTTTGGAACCATCCCTTGCCATCGGTGGTGTCATGAAAATTTTAAAGAATCACAGAATGAAAAATTTGGGGGGGAAATTCAGATAAAATAGCATCTGTGCTTTTTCCTTTAAATGACAATTTACAGGAAAAGGTTTTGATTACTTTAGATAAAACTTGTCATTTAAATGACTTTTCTTTTGCTCAGATTAGGATCCAAACATACGTCTCACTTCAGAGGAAAGCGTTTGAATTATTTCAGGTAGATTCACTCCCTGCGGAGCCTGGTGTGAGCTGGGGCTGTTTCACCTGGTTCTGATAAACGCTGCAGGTTTAATTGTAACCAATTAAGTTGAAATGTAGCAGGCCTCATGGGGCGCCAGTGGGGTCGCACTGCATGTTTTAGCAAAGTACACCTTACTTACTCAGGGTCCAGGTTACCTCCTCAGACACTTTTGTAGCTGTAAGATGAGACTGTTTGGAAAAGGAAGTGCCACCATTAAGATGATCTTATGTTCTAAAATTAACCTTGTGCTTTCTTCCTGTAGTGTAAAGCAGGTTCATACATGTTCCTCTCGGTGACACCCCTGAACACCCTGGCCCATGAAGATGGTTTATTTCGTTTTTCTTATTTTATAACAGTAGAGGTCACAAGTGCCTCTGGTTCAGCTGACCATCTAAACTTGCAATGACTTTTCCACTTATTTGGAGTAGGTCTCTAGATAATTTCACAGTTGTTAAATTAGCAACATAATTTAGCTTAAATATATATATGGTATCTATTACCTTATAATCTGTTACTGTAATGCTCAAAATAGTAGGCTTAACATATTTTTTTGTTCACAAATCATGTAACTATAAAGTGCTAGTCGAATAGAGGTCTGGGTTTTTAAATTCCATAAAATTAGAACATTACTAAAAAGTAAGTTAAATATGGTGATGATAATTACTCTGTCAACCTGGTGTTTGAAGTTTGAGCTAGAAACTTTTTGCATTAAAAAGCAAATTATTGTACTAACTTTTTTTTTTTTTTTTTTTTTGCGGTACGCGGGCCTCTCACTGCTGTGGCCTCTCCCGTTGCGGAGCACAGGCTCCGGACACACAGGCTCAGCGGCCATGGCTCACGGGCCCAGCCGCTCCGCGGCATGTGGGGTCTTCCCGGACCGGGACACGAACCCGCGTTCCCTGCATCAGCAGGCGGACTCTCAACCACTGCGCCACCAGGGAAGCCCTCCCCAGTGTTTTAAATAAAGATTTATTTATTTGTTTATTTATTTATTTATTGAGGTACGCGGGCCTCTCACTGCTGTGGCCTCTCCCGTTGCGGAGCACAGGCTCCGGACACACAGGCTCAGCGGCCATGGCTCACGGGCCCAGCCGCTTCGCGGCACGTGGGATCTTCCCGGACCGGGGCACGAACCCGCGTTCCCTGCATCGGCAGGCGGACTCTCGACCATTGCGCCACCAGGGAAGCCCTGTACTAACATTTGATCAAGATGTACCGTGTGAATCAAAGTAAATAAACTTAAGCTCTACTTCCTGCCTGCTGGTATTATTGTCCTAGTTGAAGGTATTTTTCCTTTTAATAGTTTTTCACTTGTAAACCATGAACTTGCGTTCTGCAGTAGTTCTGCTTTATTTTTCTGAACGTGAAGGTTATCTCCATTCCCTTTTTCACTAGTAACTACTGCTTTATACATTCCTTGAGGGGATTTAGGTTTGTAGTCAACCTAAACTAGTCCAGTGGTATTGATTTGTGGTGTAGTATTTCATGAAGTATTACATTCTTACAGTTCTGTATAGCAGTGGTTGTATTGGTAAACCCTCTCTGGCCCGGATCTCAGGAGCACGACCTGGAGGAACCTGAGAGATGCTCCTTTGGTTCCCGCTCAGCCCTGTGCCCAGTGCAGACTGCAGGCTCTTGAGAAAGGCCCGTCCGGCTACAGATAGAAACCCACTTGCCTTGAGATCCCTGACGCAGGCTGATGTCTTCAAAAGTAATTCGACCAAAAGCTGCAAGGAGACCACAGTACACAGAGAAGAGCCCTGTCTTCCCGACTCCAAGGAGCCAGCTGGGCCGTCTTTACAGGGGTCACATGCCCCGCCCAGGCCTTGCCCCTGCTCTGTGCCCACCAGGCTCCTGCTCGTTCGTTGGCCATCTGGCCTGCGTGTTACCAAGTGACTCTGACTCTCACTTTATCCCCTGACTCCTGGAGACTCTGTCTTATGACCACACCCAAATCACAGATAAGTCCCTGTAAAATCCTTCTTTTTTTTCCTTAAATTTATTTATTTTTATTTTTTATTTATTTTCTTAATTTTTGGCTGCATTGGGTCTTTGTTGCTGCACACGGTCTTTCTCTAGTTGTAGTGAGCGGGGGCTACTCTTTGTTGAGGTGCACGGGCTTCTCATTGCCGTGGCTTCTCTTGTTGCAGAGCACAGGCTCTAGGCCTGTGGGCTTCAGTAGTTGTGGCTCATGGGCTCAGTAGTTGTGGCTCGCAGGCTCTAGAGCACAGGCTCAGTAGTTGTGGCGCATGGGCTTAGTTGCTCCGCGACACGTGGGATCTTCCCAAACCAGGGTTCGAACTCATGTCCCCTGCATTGGCAGGCGGATTCTTAACCACTGCGCCACCAGAGAAGTCCTGTAAAATCCTTCTTTTTCTTCTTCCAACCTTCCTAGCACCCTGGACTCTTCCTGGGCGGCTGCTACTTAGTGCCTATTGGCAGGACACTCCCCAGTACTTTGCCAGCCTTTCCTCCTGGCTGGCCACCCTTCCGGGCGCCTCCCTACAGCTGATGGGAGACCCCTGGGGCTCACACAAGCCAGGTGCTCTGGGCAGGCGATGGCACGTCCTGGACCAGTGCCCCTGGGGCAGGGGAGGCCCGGGGACTGCGGTGCTCTCCTCGCAGGTCACCTTGCGCAGGCCGTGTCCTCACCCTCCTAGCAGGGTTCGGAAGAGCCGAGAGCTAGTGAGGGGCTGCTTTACAAGGTCTGTGTCGCTGTCAGTTAGAGATTTTCTTTCTGACCAGTACAGGTCTTATAATCTGTAAGATGTGAAGGTTATGGACAAATGAATTGTGATTCTTTTATCTGAATTTCTCTGACTCGCCTGCAGGCTTTCTTCGCTGACTGACTCCTGGAGATCGCCTTCCAAGTGTGCATTTATTAATAGGCAGGTCGCAGGGTTGGACACAAGCAGCTTCACCACATGGAGTTGGTCCGTCCTGTCTGCTGCTTTCCTGGTAGAATTAAGTCAGGTGCAGACTTCCCGGTAGAACTTGAAGCCTATCTGAGTGGTCTTAGGTCTGATTGTTAATGAGGACGAACGAGGCCCGGCTGGTGATGTACAAAGGTATAATTCCTCTGTCCTTGTTCTACCTGGTGATAGTCTGGGCCTGAGTGACTCCTTGCTGACTAAAGGGCTTCACCAGCCTGCCTCGGAGGCGTGCAGAAGGGCTGCCGCTCACCCACCCACGTTTTCGTGTCCTACCTGCCGTAAAAGTAGCCGCCACCCACGCCCAGCGTCCTGCCTTGAGGGACAGTGGCGCCCGCACCCCTGCGCCAGGTGTTTGGTTCCTTTACTGTGATTGGATATTTTCTTTACTGGCTCTCCAAATTCTAGCCTCTTGAAGAAATGAAATTTTCTTACCTCTAAATCTAGGCCCTGTTTTCACCGTTGCTAAGGGGCCCCTTATTTGTTGGTGGTTCTTACTTTTCGCCGAAACCCTGGGAGCCCTTCCCAGTTCATGGGCTGCTTCTGTGCTGGCTTCTTCCTGGGGGTATCTCAGCGTTAGCTTGAGCCATGGCACATTTCCCCGTGCCAGCCCCTGTCGTTTCAGTGCAGTATTGTTCCACGTCCCTGGGTGTCTGCCTGCCTACGTGCACACTCCTGGATGTCTTGGATTTCCTGGTTTTCGTCGCCAGATTTCACTCTTTTTGCCACACTTACGGTTTGCATTTCATGCCTGTGCATTCTTTTAATCGAATGAAATAAAAATCTTGTGAATAAAAATATTCTGTGTAAAAAAAATTAGACACAGCTGAACATTTTTGACACACCTGGTATATATAGAGAGCTGCTCTGGGAACAGCTAGCAAGCAGCCCTCCCCGCAGTGGTACGTTCTTAGCGCATGTCCTTACAGGGGGCTCTTCAGAATTCCAGGCTTGGAAGGTCTCTATTCTAGTCCTGTGCTTTCAGGCAGGATTGCAACAAAACTGTCCAAGGTAGGATGGACCACCATTTGTTTTAAGTTGCAATCTTACTATACAATTGTAACTTATGAAGTTTCTAAGGTAAGTAAAAGGTCCAGAGTCTAGTGGCAAATGCCCTTGTGTTTGCCATAGATTTAACATGTTCAGTTTTTGTTCAGATCCTTTTTCTTTTTAAGAAGGTAGATGTCATAAAGTCATGGACCTTCCCTCTCTCTGCTCCTGCCTTCCCCAGAGGTGATTTTTCTCCCGAAATTGGGGTGGGTCCTTTCTGTTCATGTTTTTATGGCCTTGGTGCATACGGTGGGACCCGCAAACATTATAAAGTTTTGTGTATTTTTAAAACATTCATAAATATGATTGTATTAAGTGTATTTGTACCTCGGTTTGCTATTGCCCCAATTTTAACTATACTGTTGCTGGGCGGCTTGGATGCTTTCATGATCAGTGCCGCATGGGCGTTATCCTGGTACGTGCTGCTGGGCGCACGTCGGGGCTTCTCCTGTGGGCCGATGGCTGGAAGAGGCGCGGCCGGGAGCGCTCCGGCTGGTCTTCATTTCACTGCGTGCCGCCAAGTCCTCTCTAAGTGGTTCCACTGTTACACTTCTCCTTGCAGTTCATTAAAATACTTGTTCCCCACATCCTCACTAATGTTTGCTGTTGTCAAGCTCTTCTGTTTTGTTTCACAGTTCTCTAATATCCTAAATATTCTGAACTCGTGTTTAGAATAACTTTGTGGTTATCCACGAAGATGATGGTGTGTGGTAGAGGCATCAAAGGAAAGAGGGCTTTTATTCAGGCCCTTGCTGGTTGGAAGCAGAAAAGGGATGAGCAGTCTGGAGCCCCACACGGGACCCCGATGGACTGTCCACAGAACAATGTCTGCCCCCCCGTGGGAGATGGTGGTATCGCGAGGGTGTCCAGGGAACAGGTTTCAGACGTGGGGAGTTTGTGTATGTGGAATTTGGGTTTTGGAGAAAGAATCACGGGGAAAAGTTGGGTCAGAGAGTAACACATAGACGTCTAAGGTGACGGGAGTGTGTGGGGAGACGCGAGGGGGACAGGCGTGTGCAGCACGACTCTGGATGCGGGCTGCCGGGGAATGCCAGTCGCGGTCTGGATGGCTCCATGGGCTCCGCAGAAGGCTTGTCCCAGGGGTGCTGAGGCCAGAGGGCAGCGGACCCTGCACAGGGCAGAGCAGTCTTCGGGGGGAGCGCCTCAGCTGGTGTCCTGCAGGCCCTCCTCCTGGACCACCTGCCCGCGTCCTTCACAACGGGGCTGCTTAAAAATGGGCCAAGGAGAAAAACGAATTTCGACAAATCATACACATATGTTTTTACATTACATTTTACATGAATTCATAGAAATGTATGTTCATTCAACAGTCTGTTAATGTAGAGCTCTGGCCCTTTTTTTAAGTATGTTTTGAAAATCTACGTTTTCCTCATACAAAGAGGTATTCGTAGTGCATGGTTTATAATTTCCACTTTGGATTTCCTTACGGCGGAGGGAAAATGATTTTACAGATCTGTCTGGTGAGAATTTTCCCGAAGATTTAAGTTCCATGTTTTTTGTCTCACCCACACCTTATTAAAAATATTTTTTAAAACAATTCATCACTATCCAATCTTTCAAAACCATTCCATTTCACTGAAGTGGAAAAACATCTCTTGATTTCTGTTAATAATCCCATTTCATCAAATTACATAACATCAGTGTGTACACCTGGCACGGGTGGGCCACAGCAGCTCTTGGTCGGTGGCAGGAGATGGTCAGTGTTGTGTCGGAGGGCAGCTTACAGGTACTGGTGCCGTGGACATCAGTCACCCCAGCAGAACGGTGCATGCCAGGCGGGTGCGGGACGGTCCACCGTAGGCGTAATTCGGGCCGTGGCTCAGCCGGCTCGGGGGTCGTGGCTCTGACCCTGAAGTCCAGGCTCCGCGAGGCGGGCTGGCCCCGCCCCCCACTCTCAGCCTTTCTGGTCCTCTGGCCTCAGGGCCTGGCCCAGGGGCTCGCGCGCTCAGAGGGCCTTCCGCCTGCCCGGTCCTCCCCGCGGAGCCTGTTCCTCTCCCGCAGGGCGCTCATCACACTGCGGACGCTTCTTTGCTTTTGTAAAATGACGGGCCAGATATCCAGACCCATTTCAGATGTTGATTCCCAGGAAGGCCAGCGACTTCCTTCCACATGGCGCTCTCCCCTTTGAGCCTGGATGGGGAGCTGCGCTGCGTCCACCTTTCCCAGGTCTGGCCGCCGTCGCAAACCGGGCTGGAGGGCCGAGTAGGGGCACCTGGTTCACCGGCATCTGCCGACACGCTCTGGGCGTGGGAAAAGACGCCTGTTGACTCAAATGTCAACATGTTCATTTATCTTAAAGTCTGAAATCCAATATGATCTGTTTATTCCATGTAAATTAAAGACAGTGCATTTAAGTAAATAAATTTATATGGAAAACCTGGACGTGAGGTGTTGGATCACACTAATGACTGCGATGGGTTTTCTTTGGCAGTTTGCGTGTGAACCTGGACATGGGCAAAGCCGCCTACGGGTGGATGATTATGAAAGATGAGAATATTCCCGGCACGGTGGTCCGGACCAGCACCATCCCGGAGGAGCTGGGGCGCCTGGTGTACCTGCTGACCGACAAGACAGGTACCTCTGTGCGCGCGTTCACCTCTGGAGGCATCTAGTGGCGGGGGGATCCTGGCGTGCATTGGCCCACACACGTTTATGGTGTGTGTGTGTGTGTGTGCGTGTGTGCGTGCACCTGCACGTGTTTGAGAAGCAGAGTATTGAATTCATGGTTAGAATTCCCCAGACTCGGGACTTCTCTAGTGGCACAGTGGATAGGAATCTGCCTGCCAGTGCAAGGCACACGGGTTCGAGCCCTGGTCTGGGAAGATCCCACATGCCGCGGAGCAACTAAGCCCATGCGCCACAATTACTGAGCCTGCACTCTACAGCCTGCGAGCCACAACTACTGAGCCTGCGTGCCACAACTGCTGAAGCTTGCACGCCTAGAGCCCGTGCTCTGCAACAAGAGAAGCCACCGCAATGAGAAGCCCTCACACCGCAACGAAGAGTAGCCCCTGCTTGCCGCAACTAGAGAAAGCCTGTGCGCAGCAACGAAGACCCAAAAATAAATTAATTAAATTAAATAAAAGAAACTCCCCAGACTCAGCCCTTGAAACTGGCCTCCAGCTAATCTTCATCTTCTAACATAAGAGTATCATCAGAATTAGCAAAATGTGACATTCTTACAGATTTAAAAGACATATTTCTGTATTTAGAACTTTCTACAGCCTTACAGTTGTGTTTTTGTTTTAAGTACCTGTATTAACACCTCTCTGTTGGCTTCTTAAGAGCAAAAAGGGCTTGTTTATTATAGAATGATAATTATGAGCTATTAGAAGAAAATAACAATAAGATATGTGAATTTGGTATTTTAACAGTGACATTCTCCTGAAGAGCTGCACCACAAATGATTTATCCCACCCTAAGTTTGCATGCTCCAAATTCTCTTTGTCCTTATTTCATTTTTTTCTTTCTTTCATCAGAGGATTCTTGTCAATCCATAACATACTAAGTAAAAGACAAATTGAATCCAGAACTATAACAAGAGCCATATCTAAGGGTTAAAATCCCTTTTTGATTTGTTGATTCATGGTGTAAATTCCTAGTAATTCTTAGTGAACCAGAAAAAAAAGAATATTTATATAAACGGTAAAGAAAATATGTCTTGAATAAAATTAAAAACTTTATTTTTAATAAAATATTAGAAGAGTCCTCATTATAGTCAGGAAGAAGAAAGACTAATCTGTACCATGCTTTGATTTAACATTTATTACTCCAGCCACTGCTGTGAGACAGGAAATAGAAGGTCCACAACCAAAAGAAGAAACATATTTACAGATATAATGATCAACCAAGGAAATGAACTGCTAAAAATAAGAAATCAGTAAAGTGGCAGCTTACAAATTAAAATAACAATAGCAGTAAAAATAGCTCCCTTATGTGTAGAATAGACTGAAGAAGAAAGGTCCCATTCACGATAGCTCAAGTACATGTAAAACATGTGGGCATAAACTTGGGGATGAAGAAAGTGACCAGACCTGACTGAGAAACGTAAAAGACTGGCATTAGTGGAGAGGTGTACCGTGTCCCGAATGTGAAAATTTAGTATTCTATAGCAGCCAGCCTTCATAAGGAATTTGTAAGTTTACTGCAGTTCAGTCAAAATCCAGTTGTTGGATCGTATTTGGTTTTCATTAGGACTTGTCTTGGTGGGACATTGAGGAATTGACCCGTAAGGTAATGCTCCATAAATCAAAATAACTCAGAAATAACAACTTGAGGGCCTCAGGGTCAAGAAGGTAGACAGAGGGCTTCCCTGGTGGCACAGTGGTTGAGAGTTTGCCTGCCGATGCAGGGGACACGGGTTTGTGCCCCGGTCCGGGAAGATCCCCCATGCGGCGGAGCGGCTGGGCCCGTGAGCCATGGCCGCTGAGCCTGCACGTCTGGAGCCTGTGCTCCACAACGGGAGAGGCCACAACAGTGAGAGGCCCGCATACCACAAAAAAAAAACAAAAAAAAAAACAAAAAAGAAGGTAGACAGAGAAAATGCCTTCCCAACTCACTGCACGGATGGGAAAAACTTTAAAGGATAAATCTTTAACGATATTAGAAATCAAGCAAAAGTGCCATTAGATGATCCAGAAATTGGAATTCGTTTGATGGAGAAGCAGGAACGCAGCAAACCCAAACTCAAAATGGCTTATGAAGAGATCCTACAGAAATGTACGAAAATGTCTCCAGAACAGAGTCCTGGGGAGATACTAAATTCATAGCCAACTTGGATCTGCAGCGAGATACAGGGAGTCATGAGGCTGCCCATCATCAAGAGAGGACCGCCCTGAGCCCCTGGCTACAGCACCAGGCAGCCTGGCCTCTATTGATACATACAATCAGAAACCAGGAGCCACCAAGATGAGATCAAAGTCCAATTCAACCAGGCGAACTGTTCCCAAAGAAAACAAATTCAATGGTTTTTTTACACAGACACCAAGAAGAACCATCAGGAAAATGTCTAGAATTGTAAGAGTTCAATTACGTACATCAACTCAGTATTCAAAGTTAAACTGCATTTCTCTGTACCAGCAACAATTGGGACACTTAATTCTAGAAATGCCAATTAGAATAGCAACAAAAAAGTATAAAGTAATTAGAAATAAATTTTAACAAGAAATGGGTAAGAACCATGCGGATGTATGTTTTTAAATTTTAAAAGACCTTTTACAGAGACCTAATTCAATGGGTAGACACCCTGTTTTCGTGAGTAGGACACCTTAATGCAATGAACGTGTCATTCCTCCTGCATTAAAAATCTGACGTGTCTGCAAGTACAGGATGAATGGGGAAGTCCTACTCACTGTTGGTGGGAGCGGCACGTGGCACACTGCCCTGTAAAGCGGGTCTTGCGCATTTCGGCCCAGCGTCTGTTCCCTAAAGAAGCATCTGCACCAGGAGATGTACCAGGATGTTCACAGCGATGTTCTGGCCACAAGAACAAACGGTCCGGATGTGACACAGAGAAAGTCACCACCAGGACAACGGCACACTGTGGCATGTCCTTACAAGAACACACAGCAGTGACACGGAGTGCAGGCGTTTACCTCCGCATGGACGGGCGCCACGGGGAAACGCTGAGCAGGTGAAGGGTTGGGGGCAGGGATGCCGGATGCAGCCCTGGGCTCATCCGCGGGCCTGGGCCCCACCAGCTGCCTTTCCTACCACCTTCCAGAGGCCTCCTGCGGGCACCTCCTGCACCATTCCTGAGCTTGTGGTCGTGCTTATCCGGGGGAAGCAGGTCTGGTCTGGACCAGAAGTCCTCTTGTGGACATTTTAAATCTGCCTGTAATGGTCCTAGAGTGATATTGACCTATTATTTCATCTTAATTTACAAACAGAAAGCACACGCCTGAGAACACACAGTAAACTCAAGGCTCTGTGTCTCTGGCTGTTTGATATCAGTAAGTAAAGGTTTTGTGACATTATTTGTCCTTAAAAGGCTAACTTCTATTTTGCATTTTAAACAATAATGGGTTTATTGTTCTGTAGCTCCTCCATTTTTCTTTGTTGAATTGGAGTTACTTTCAGGGTAAGGATAAGTGGTTTTTGCCCAGAGTCATAAAGACAAAGTCTCATTTTTCCCACATTTCACTCTGCTGCTTTTAAAAGGCAAGAACATCGCTTCTTAAGGTTTTAGCTTAATAAATAATCTTGGTTCCTGAGATTTTTTTTAAATCACAGAAAAGTTATATAAAATTTATTAGAGAAAATATTTTGTATTTCATTTTCTAAAAGGCCTTTTTATGCTAGAAGTCATCTGTTCTGATGTTGAAGCCGTGCAGAGGTTTTTTTGCATTTTTTGGTCTAGAATTTTTTTCAGGCCCTTTTCAGTAATCCCAAGGTGAACGCCATCTGTGGAGCACCTCCTGTCGGTGTCAGAGGCAGGGGAGGAAGGCAGTCTGCAAACATCTCAGTGGCCCAAGCGTCAGCTGAGAAGGTTAGGAATGAGCTGTTGGCAGGAGCCTTCCGTGGCTCCCGAAACTGTGAGGTGGTCCTTCGTGTGGCTGTAAATTGGGTTTGTGCTTCATCGATAAGCTTTCTGACGAGAAGCGTCCATCACAGTGTCTCTTATTTGCCACAGCAGAATAGAAAATGAAGTATCCCAGTAATTGCATTCTAGTTTCCTTCTCGTGGACAGGAAAGCGATGTGCTATAATTAGATTTGATTGGATGCACGTTTCCGGTAAGATCTGAAATTAATGATGTTGCTGTAGTGACACATCTGCGGCCACCAGTGCGTGAAACATAAAGTAATTCATTCCACAGGAGTAGACATCTGTTAACTGCCAGGATGCAGAGTGTATTGACACGACACTGACCAGAAAGACTAGGCGTTATGTGCTCAATGCGCAAACGATGCTGAACCTGCTGGGAGGACCTCCACCTCCTCCCTGGCTACCCCGACAGTGCCATTGTTTGAGGACAATGCTGCCGAGGATTCATAAATTTTAAAACTTGACTCAGATGCAGCCTATTAAAGCAATACGTTAATTCCTTTGTTAGTTTTCGTCTTCGTGTAGAACAAAGCCATTCCTGAAACACCCACTGAAACAACAGGTTTTCGGACGCATTTTAATCATAGCATCCAGTACCCAACACGCCACGTTGCTTAGACTGGAATCTCGTGTGAGTCTCATAGGACGGCATCGTCGTGTTGGGGAAGCACTGTTTCCATGGTTTCCAGGGGCGCCAGAGCACGTGTGTGCCAATCAGTGTGCACGCACGCAGCGGAGCATGTGCTGGTGTCCTTCGACCGGAGGACCGCTGTGGCCTCTCCCGCCTGGTGGCCACGACTGGGGCCTCGCTTACGACGGGCGTGCACAGTCTCACTGATGCAGCTGTTTGCTGATGCAGGTGCCGGGAGTCTGACGTTTGGGGTGTTGGGCCAGTCGGGGTAGCACACACATACAGATGCCAGCCATGCAGGGCTCGTGGTCTTTTGAGAAAGCCTCACGTACAGCAAACAGAATATGTGACTCCGCGTCAGAGAATGCCGAGTAATTTTTAAACGGATGGGTACTCTGCAGTCTGGTAAATTAGTCACCACGTTTTAGGACTTTTGTTTCCATTCCTGCACCATAAGGTCTAAGCAACCGTGTTTCAATACAGCCATTGACCGTGTGCGCTTGTCACTTTGCTTGACCAGAATCTTTGCAGAAAGACCTGCCCGGTGCAGGTGGGCCACTGTCCCGCAGCCGTTCCTCTGTGGCCTGCAGAATATTGGTCTGAGGCCAGATCACAGCCCAGGAAGGTTTGACCAGAAAGCTTTACGTCTGCTTCTCCGACGCCTCCTCTGCATGGCTGTGAGTCACATCTGTCGCCACCCGGAGAATGGTGCCCGCAGGACTTTTTCTTTGGAAACTAATTTTCTTTTTGCCTGCTTAGCTCATTGTAGTCCAAAAAACTGCTTTGTTAAAGAGCTACAGCTTTTTTTTTTTTCCCCCAGGATTCAGAAACAAAGCTTTTGTCACATTTTCTGTCCACAGAGCTGCTACGATGATCAGGTCACTGTGAGGCCGCTGCCCACCTCGCTCAGTCCCCGCCCTCTTCCACGTTGCAGATTTGGGACATCTTAACTTTTATTGTATTAAGATGACAAAAATTGTAGAAACTATCAGCTGGCTGGAATCATGAAAATATTTAAGATAAGACTTGAAAAATCATTCTGCATTGCTGACTCTTTAGTAACCAGTAGAATCTTATACTTACCTGCTGTCAGGAGGGCACAGAAAGCCCGAGACGAGCACTGACCTTCCCGCTCAGCCCTTTGCAGAGTCAGTTGCAGAGTAAAAACACCACTGAAATTTTAAAAATATTTTGATGCTTCATCTTAATATGTTAAGTAATTACATGTGTCACATGAAGGACTGTCTGCATAAATATTAGTTTCTTCAACCCAACAGGGTGGGAGTACATTTACTCAAGTGGCAAAATAACTAATATTTTATTATTTATTTGATGAGGAGTGCTACTCATTTGTTCAAATGTATCAGTTCTAAGTCATTGAAAACATGATTTATTAGCAACTTAGATACTTTGGAAGATGCCACAGTCATCACTACACAGTGTTGGATTCAAGTGACAGAAGTGAGGCTGTGTCGCCCTTAGTGTTTGGTGTAGCTTCTGAGTTTCCAGTGTCTGGTGTCCGCACACCCCCGCCCAGCCCACGTCGGCCAACTTCCCCATCCTCGCCTTCCCCGCCTCCCAGCCCTGGTAACCCCTAATTTCCTCTCTACCTCAATAGATCTACCTGCTCTGGACATTTCACAGAAATGGAACCGTACAGTACGTGGCCGTTTCTGACCAGCTTCTTTGACTCAGCGTGACATTTCCGAGGTTCATCCGTGTTGTAGCCTGTGTCAGTAATTGCTTCCTTTTCACTCCAGAGTAACATCCTGTTGCACAGATACACCACATTTTATTTATCCATTTATCAGTTGATGGACATTAGAGAGTTGTTTCTGTTTTCTTGTCTATGATGAGCTACACTGCTGTGAACATTCAAGGTCCCAGCCAAGGCAGTTAGGCAAGAAAAAGGAAAAGACGTCCATATCGTGCAGGAGAGTAGAACTGTCTGTTTGTGTGTGACACGGTCTTCGTGTAGACAGTCCTAAGGAGTCCCCTAAAAATCTATTAGAACAAGGTCAACATACAGAACAGAAGTTTATTTCTATACACTAGCAATAAACTATCCAAAAAGAGAATTAAAAAAAATTCCATTGACAATAGCACCAAAAGATAAAATCAGTACTTCATAGTATTAAAATGGAAACAGTGTTTCCCAACTTGATCTGCAGGTTCTACACAATCCCTATTAAAATCCCAGCTGCCTTCTTTGCAGAAGTTGACAAGGTGCTCTTAAAATTCATACGGAAATATAAGGGACCCAGTGTAGCTGAAACAGTCTTGGAAAAGGAACAAAGTTGGAGGACTCACCAGTTCCTCATTTCAAAATGTACTACAGAGCTACAGTGATCTAGATGCCATGGTGCTGCTGGGAGGGTAGGCATCAGGGCCGAGGGGACAGAAGTGAGAGTCTGGGAGAAAATCTAACACTTACAGTCAGTTGTTTTCAGCAGAGTGCCAAGATACTTAATGGGGAAGAGTAGTCCTTTTAACAAACGGTGCTGGGAAAACTGCATATCCACACTCCATGTACAAGAGTTAGCTCCACATGGATCAGAGACATAAATGTAAGCACTAAAATGTCATCCTTTTAACTTGCTCAGTTTTCAGAAGCTATTCTGAATTTGTTTTCTATTTCATTCTCCCCAACTCCATTAAGCAACTGAATAAAGGACTGTCAGGTATCTACCCAAACAGAAAGCTTTTAAACATAACCCAGAAGGAGAAAGCAATAGTTCACACGTGGGCTTCAGTTACCTTTTAAATTATTTTAAACTATATGTGTAAGTGCAGCAACATATTCAGCGTGTTAGCGTCTGCTCGCGTGTGTCCGTGGTGGCTCTCCGCCTACCCTGTTTCCAGGGGATCTTCGTCCGTACGTGGAATTACTCTCGCGATTTCTCTGACTGGTAGTAAGTAACAAGCCAGGTGAAGCAGCACAGTCGAAGCTGGAGCCTTAGCACTTGCAGTACAGCTAATCAAGGTGTTAAAGCAGCAGCCACTCTACCGCCCCAGATTCCCCGCCTAGAAGTCGTCTGTGAACGGAGCGACTGGAACCACATGCCTTTGGCTGTGGAAAATACCTGTCACTCACGTGGATGCAGCATTCGGGAGTGTCAGATTTTTGTCTTCAGTGACCTCTGGGGATCTGATACAGGTGCATGCCACTTTAAACCCAGGGCGGATTTACGGGCCTGGGGACTGACCACCTGCGGGGGGCGGCGGGGAGGTGTCGTGCCCCTGATAGAGAACCAGCCCCTCTCCGTCCACCCCACGTGCGTAGTGGGCTCCAGAGCCATCTCTGCAGCCTCTGTCCAGCGCCGTCACAGCAAATCCCGGGCCTAGAGGGAACGCGTGAATCAGCCCCAGGGCCAACAAGCCACTAAGTGCAGACTGTGGGGAACTGAGGCCCTCGGGGAGTTTCTGAGGACAGAGCTGGGGGTCAGGCTTGGGAGACCTCGCCGGGTCCGTATTCAAACCACAGTATAAAAGCCCGACACACAGGAGACGAGACAGCTGGGAATCAGGACCGGCCTGCCGTCTGATGTTGAGAGGTTAGGGTCATTTCTGGTGTGATGGCATTGGGGTTGTGTTTATTTTAAGAGCTCTTCTTTTATTCGTAACACGGACGTGCTCGTGGATGAGGTGGCATGTTTCTGATTGGCTCCAGCTGTGACGGGGCAGTGGCTGGGGCCCTCGGGGACCCTTGCGGAAGGGATGACGGTGCCGGGCCTGTCGTGACGCTGCTCTGTCCACTTGTGTGTGTGCGGTGCTCCCGTCAACAAGTGCAGAAGGTGGGAAGGAAGATAACTTTCCTGACCTCCAGTCCCTGGCATTCCACATTCCTCAAATTTGTAGTTGAAATTTCCTGCACGTTTTGCTTTACTCTTGCACACACCCAGAAGAAAGGGGGTGTCCAGGGTGCGTTTCCACGTGTTTCCAGGAAGGAGGGGTGGTCGACAGGGAGGCCTCCAAATCCACGGTTTTCACTGCGAATCAGCTCCCCTACTCAGTAGGGCAGCAGGCACGCCTTGGCTGCTGGAGTAGAACTGGCCCATAATCAAGTTTGTAACTGTCAGGTCATTCACTTCGGCGGGAGAACCTTTTGTTTTCAATTCCTCCAGGAGAGCTGTGTGAATATTAACATCAGATTAAAAGCTTCATCTCAGAAACTTTGTGAAGTTTTTCCTGTTCCTCCTTGGCCCCCGTGTGTACCTGTAATCGTTCAGAAGGAAGAGAGAAACAGAAAGAAACGGCTCGCTCTCGGGTCGGCAAGTGGGAAGAAGGTCTCTGGTAAGAGCACAGACTGCGGAGAAGAAGTGTGACGTGTGTTCGTTCTTTCAGCTAGAATGTGTCTTATGGAAAAGCACATTTACCTTACTTTTTGCGAACATTTCAGTGATATCCCTACTAGCTGTTATTTTTTAAACTGGGGAACGATAATTACATAGCGATCCTCTAGCGTTTCTTGTAGCCAGAGCCCAGGCGTGTCCCCTGGCGGCTTCCGCTGCAGGAAGTACGCAGCTCAGGAGCGGTCCCTGCGCTCGGCCGCCGGGTCCTGGCCGCACACACGCGGTCCCACGGCCCGGCCGTTCCTTCCAGCGCTGCTGTGAGAATCCGGGAAGATCACTGTGAAGATGGCCGCTGCCGTTTACTGCGCGCGTGCTGGGTTTCAGGGGTAGATGTCCAAGGCGAGAGTGTGGCATGCTCCAGCTGGAGGGCCCAGCCACTCGACGGGCCAGACGGCGTGTCCCAGGAGGGGGCCTCGCGGGCGTCACACGAGCAGTAGCCTGCATCGCCGAGTCCGCTCGCTCACACGATCGCTGACACGCACAGCGTTATTCCTCCCAAACACCTCTCGCTTCCTCAAGCGGGTTTCACGTTGTGAGATAGAAGGTTCGTTCTGTGCACCTCCGTCGTGAATTTTCTTCCAGAAGTTGTAGTTGTGGTGTGATGAGTACGAGATCGTTCACGTTATGTAAGTGTGTTTCGCTTTAACGTTGTGATTATTTTTCTTGACAGTTTTCACTCCCACCCAGACCTCGGCACACGCCAGCCGCCCTGCACCTCGTCACCAGCACGGGGACCAGTCCCTCTCACGCGGCCAGGTGTCCAGCACGACACCAGAACCCAGAGGCGCGACATGCGTCGTGATCTTGGGGATCGGGCACATCCGTGCTCCGCTTTCCCTCAGCTCCCCCGCCAGCCCCTCGCCTGTGTCCTCGCCGTCCTCGTGGGCGGCTGCATGGGTGCCTTCCTGCAGCCCCTCTTCCTGGCCGTCAGGTTCCCCTCACCCTTTGTGTCTCAGGCACTTTATATGCTTATTTATTCTTCGCCATATTCATGTGGAACCGGTGGTAATTTCTCTAGTTTGCAGACAAGCACTGAGGCTTGAGGGTTTAAAGTATCTCTGTGAGGTGCCACCAAAACCCAGCATGTAGTGATGCCTTATAAGGGTTTTTTTGCCAAACGAATGATTGAATTCCAAGTTCATTAGAGACGTGGGAATGTGAGAGCTGCTGGTGTGTCTGGAGAATGGTGGCCATGTTCCAAGGCCGGGTGAACCGTGGCCTGTTTATCTAGCGTCTTTCTTACCTGTACGAGGTGGTTTTAAAAACCTAGAGAAATAACAGTTCATTCTTGGTGGGACCTGTACAGGTGTTTGTTGTAATATTCTTTAACTTTGCTGCACAGATTAAGTTATTAGTAATAAAAAGTCAGGTTAAAAGAAGTGTCATTAACCACAGTCCTGTTTATAAACTGTTCAGCATGTGCGCCTACTTACCATCCCCACCGTAAGTTACTGCCTCACATTCAAGGTATATCAGAGAAAAAAAGTCTAAATGAAATTCTTCAATTACGTCAATTAATCTGATACGTAAAATATTCTTAATTTAAATAACGGATTTGATCATTTCTCAGAGAACTGTCCATTTGGGCGCATGTAACAGAGGCAAACTTCATACTTATTCTAATAGGAATCAATGTAAAATTTCATTATCTTTTGACCATAGGTAAATAATAGAACTATTGTTTTCATATCAAATCTTTGAAATAAAGCATTTATAGAACTTCCTTATTTCATTTGGAGGCTGAATTGTTGCTAACTACATTATTTAATATACCCTAGTATTTAAGTTAGTTATTCTTTATTTAATTAGGATGGCATAACCAGCAAAAACCCTTTAAACTGCACTTCTCATGTAATTTTGATTCTGTTAATCAAAGAACCGTAGGAGCCATTTATTAAAGGGGCTACATAGAATTTTGTAAAAGGCAGAATTTATAAAACTGACAAGCATCCCTGACAGTAGCTGCTCTTTGTAATTTATGAAACCCTGGATAATATGTTATATACGTTCTTTTGAGAGTGTTTGCTAAAACAATCTCTAAATAGTCATTGTAAATTACAGATTTTCCCTTTATTTTAAAATAACCTCTGAGTGCTGGGCGTGTCCTGTCAAATGAGCTATTTTGCTTTGAACACTAGTCCTAAGTAATGGGCACGGAGTCACAGGTAGATATGAAAACAGTTTGTATTATATTTTCAACATTGTGTGGGCCAAAGAAAACAAAAGTTAGTTACTGTGGTGTCTCGTAGACATGTAAAAGGTCCCACTTTTACTGTGACCGCGTGGCTCTCTGTTCATATTCACACCCTTAACCACGTCCGTGCCCGTGGGTGACCCTTCTGTGTGCTTTGAAACAAGTGCAGAAATCCCAGGGACAGGGTTGGGGGGGACAGCTCGTAGCACGCGGTGCGGGGGTTTACAGGGAGTTCTCCCTGCACCACACCGTGTGGCTCTCCTTCTGTAAAACCAGAGCAGCCAAGGCTGTGTGCGCGTATGTTTTCATATTAAGTGCTAGATGCACAGTGTTTAGGGTCTCCTGTCAGGGTCACAAGATAAATAACACTGGGAACTTACGTGCCACTTTTTTTTTTTTGGCGGTACGTGGGCCGCTCACGGTTGTGGCCTCTCCCGTTGCGGAGCACAGGCTCCGGACGCGCAGGCTCAGCAGCCATGGCTCACGGACCCAGCCGCTCTGCGGCATGTGGGATCTTCCCAGACCGGGGCACGAACCCGTGTCCCCTGCATCGGCAGGCGGACTCTCAACCACTGCGCCACCAGGGAAGCCCTTATGTGCCACTTTTAATGGAAGTTCACCAAGTTTTTGAAATACACGGCATTACCTCTGCTGCCCCTCTGTTCATTGCTGTTACTTCACTGCATTTGGTTGTGTATCTTTTGAATGGAAGCTGAAACCTAAAACTGACCTGCCCGGGTTGGTGGGCAGTGCCAGGGCAGATGCAGAGGGCCCGCACCGGGGCTCACAGGCTAGACACCAGCTGGAGAGAAAACGCCTCTCCTTCCTCACCTCCTCTCCGTACGACACATGTGGATGCCAAGGCCTAAATGCATTGTTTCTGTTCAACGAAAAATACTTAACTTTTCGAAATAGACTTATTTGAAGTGGACCGACGCACTGGTCTCAGGCAGCGTTCTAGGGTGTGGTTACAAAGAGAGTGACTCAGAGCTGGAAGACAGAGTCCAGGCCTTCTCCCAGAACCAGAACGCTTGCCGTTACTAAAAATTACTGAAAGGGGAACCTGACGTCCCAGGAAGAAAGCTCTGGTCCTCACTAGTGAAATGAAAACATCGTGCAGGTGACGCTGGAGGACACTTTGTGTGGCCGAGCGGCGTGTTCACAGGTGCAGAGTGCATCCAGCCCTGGGCGTGGGGCGTGTGGGGTGCGGCCTCGATCTCCCTGATGGGCCACCCGAGTTGACGGTGTCCTTGCTGCTTCTGTCCTAGGAACCCTCACCCGGAACGAGATGGTATTTAAGCGGCTGCATCTGGGCACCGTGTCTTACGGGACGGACACGATGGATGAGATCCAGAACCAGCTCATGAATTCCTACTCACAGGTGAGCCGGTTCAGTCCTGCAGGGGATCTTCTGGCGAAAGTGCCCGGTGCTGCTGAGTGACACGGAGCCTGTTACCTGCTTGACCTGCAGCGTGGCACCTTCTCTGATGATGCTAAGCATTACTTGACCCATCGTTCGTTTATAAATCAAGAAACAGTGTTTGGACTAATTTTAAATTAAAATGTCTATATTGTGTAACCGTAGGCTTAACGACCTTAAATCGTTTATTCTTATTAAATTTTCTTAGTGGATTATTTGTATAAATCACTCAGTAAACATAGTATTTTTAAGAGTATTGAGTGGAATCCTGCATCAGGTATGTTTCTTAACACTCCCTCTGTTTTTCCTCATAATTAATAAGGCTTTCTCATATTTTTTAAAGGTACATATTTTTAACCTTTTCAGTAAACAAAAGTAGGAACCGTAATTTTTCTGCCCTTCAACTTCCACGATTATCAGCGTGCAGCTGATCCTGTTTCATCATAGCCATTGTCCTTCAGATTGTTATTTTGAGGTGAAACTTGAATATAATATCACATTAGTTCATCTGTGAATATGTAGTCTGTATCTGTCATAGATAAGGACAGGGTTTTTTTTGTTGTTTGTTTTTTTTTGTTTTTTTAAGACAAAACCTCAATCTTGTCTTTTTCACCGGAGCTTCTACAGGAAGAGGAATTGTTTCTTTCACGTGAGGGCGCAGCCTGGTGGTTACAGCATCCGTTCTCTGCCAGGGCGTCTGGGCTGGGATCCTCCCAACCTTTCAGGCTCCCGACGTTAGGTGTGTCAGGTCCGCTGGGTACCCAGGTCAGGCGAAGACCATGGAGCGGTGAGGACATAAGCCACCTTCCAGTTTATTTTCGGCTGTGTGGTTTCCACGGCCCTTTCCCAAGTAGGGCTTGTGTTTCAGTCACTGGGTTTCTTCTTACCCGTTGTATAACTTGCAGTCACTGATTCAGTGTCATCAAACCCAGCCATCCCAGGGCATCGATTCAGGACCACTTCCTGAGGCCTTTTCTCTCCTGAGGAGCTGAGCGAGGTGTGTGGGGTTGGCACGCACAGAGCACTCATGGGCTGTGATGTCTCCCTGCTGCCACCAGGCTCCCTGGGCTGCACCAGTGCCCTCACCTGCCGAGGCCGGCAGGTTCTTGTTTGCAGGCCTTTGTTTCCCACTTGATTTCACGAAGACTGGACTGAATTACCCTTGCCCTCTGCGGTTCTTCCTTGTATGTTGTCAGCCTTATATTCAGTTTTGTGAAAACCGTCTCTTTTTTCTGTAATGTGCACCAGTCTGGCATGTACTTTACTTTTGAGATGCTGTCAAATGAAAACAATCTTATATGAGTATGTATTTATTATATGTGTGGTCATATGTGCCCAGAAGCACACGTACGTGCGTGAACACTTAAAACCAAGCATTTTATTAATTTGGATGTCATTCGTTTTAATACAAGTATTTTGTAACCTAGAATATTTATTAATAGAATACTTTAAAGGGGAAGGAATACAACTTCCCTTCTTGTAATCTATGTCTAGATTGAATAGTACCAGGTAACATCTGTTTTAAAAAATATGAATTTATATTACCCATGAATATGATTTTAATAATTCCAAATAAGTTATTTTACTAGAAAAAACATTAAAAGCAGAAAAGATGAGTCATATAAATACAGCGAATATAACTCCATCTAAGAATTTAAAAATCTTTTTACCAAAAGCTGTGTGTTGGTTAGCTAGGCAGACAGTCCTTTCACGCGAAACTGATTTTATTCCTTACGGTTCATGTTTAAGATGATAATTGTCTGCTAGGTCCACAGTAACGTAACACAGATCTTGTGTAACCCGATCATGTTTACCCACTGGAAGCATTTGGTGATGAGGACGTGGTCGTGAGTGGAATCTGTGTGGAGTGAAACGATACAGCCGTCAGTAAACACGGCACGTTCAGCAGGAAGAGGCCGCCACATTGCTTGGCTGCGCTAGCGGCGGGGCAGGCAGGATGCAGGTGTGGGTCGGAGGTGCGGGCTGGAAGGGGCACCAGCTGAGCAGAGGAGCTGCCCCCTCATTAGCCGGCACTGTGATTTGATGGGCTCTGCACAGCCGCCCAGAAGCAGGGGACTAGCTTTCTAAGGGTTGTCGGGAACTCCCCTGAGGTCTGAAGTGTCTGATGGGCCTTGGGGTTGGGGTCCTCCCAGGCCCTCCCCCACCAGGTGAACGCCAGCGGAGACGTCTGTCCAGGGCTGTCAGGCACATCCGGAGGAGTGGGTGGTGGCTTCAAGGGAACAGTTTTGAAATATGACGGAAGGGTCGCTTTTCCTCCCACTGTGGTGATTATTGTATCTGATGATTATTATCTACAAACCAGACACTCTAACTTCAGAGACTGTTGCAAAGCTGGATGAGTTCATAGTATTAAGGGAAGGTTCATAATCATGTTTTCCTGCTTTTAGCTTTATACTTCTTTTTTTAATAAATGTTTGTTTTTTTGGATTTTATTTATTTATTTTTGGCTGCGTTGGGTCTTCATTGCTGTGCGCGGGCTTTCTCTAGTTGCAGCGAGCGGGGGCTGCTCTTCGTTGTGGTGCGCAGGCTTCTCATTGTGGTGGCTTCTCTTATTGCAGAGCACGGGCTCTAGGCGCACAGGTTCAGTAGTTGTGGCTCGCAGGCTCTAGAGCGTAGGCTCAGCGGTTGTGGCGCATGGGCTTAGTTGCTCCGTCGCATGTGGGGTCTTCCCAGGCCAGGGCTCGAACCCGTGCCCCTGCATTGGCAAGCAGGTTCTTAACCACTGTACCACCAGGGAAGCCCAGCTGTATACCATTTTATGCCCAGCAGTTTTTAAAGAGAAACTTTGTGAGTATCCTATTCCATTCTGTTTCTAACTTTGCTTTTAGAAAGGACTTAGCAAATTCATGCCATGGTTACAGTGAATCTACTCAAAGGAGATGGTGAGATTTCGAGTATTATAGCAAATATTTTGGTTACTCGACGACTGGGAAATGTCAAAGCACTTTGTAGTACAAGGATAAAGGGGTAACTTGTCACCCCAGTGGGGCGCATGGCAGAGGTAATCGTCTCGAGCTGGTCTACTTACTCCTGGCTAAGGCTAAGCAGCCCATCAAAGTCATGCGTGTTACTCATCCCAGCATCGGCTCTGCTGTCTCTAATTCTTCGGCGTCCTGTGTTTGACAGACGCAGCCTCAGGCCAGTGGAAACAACGCCAGTTCAACACCCCCAAGAAAAGCCCAGTCCTCAGCGCCCAAGGTCAGGAAAAGCGTGAGCAGCCGGGTCCACGAGGCCGTGAAGGCTGTCGCCCTGTGTCACAATGTGACCCCCGTGTACGAGGCCCGCGGCGCGGCCGGGGAGACCGAGTTCACCGAGGCTGACCAGGATTTCAGCGACGACAACCGCACCTACCAGGCCTCCAGCCCCGATGAGGTCAGTTGGGCCGAGCGGCCCATTCCCGACGGGTCCTCGGGGAGCAGACGGCGCCTCTCCGAGGGCTCATCGGGCTCCGGGCCTGAGGAGTTTCTTGTGGGGTGAGGAGGGGGCTTGATGGTGGTTTTCAGTGCAGGCTTTTGCCACAGGCCAGAAATCTGGCCAGCTCCCTCCTGGTGGGACCCCTGCCCCGACCCAGGCCTTGTGTGGTTGTGGCCACACGTCCCAGAACAGCCTCAAGTCAGTTCCAGGAAAGCCGTGAGCGGACTCGGAGCTTACTGACTCCGTAAGGTCTGCAGGGTGCACCCTCCCGTGTCCTCTTCTCTCCACGTGAATCTTCAGATTTGCACGTTAAATTTCCGGTTATTTTTGCCAGAATTTAGATACGATGTATGTGTTTCAAAACAGAATTAGGATGTAAATAATTTCAAAAATCTACAGAAGACAGAAATGGTAAAATCTTAAATGTGATAAATGAGTCATTTCTGACTTTACATCAGTCATTCTTTGATTTTTAGGTTGATAAAAATTATTATTAAATTAATTTGTCCACTTCCTGTACAATCTTAGTGTACTTTATGTATAGTTTTCTCATCTACCCTTTGCACTCAGGGTTCTGATAATTCTGTAAAGTCATCAGACTTCTTCAAATATCTTGTAAAACTGGATCATATAAGTAAGTAACCTCTCAAAAAAGTGCCTTCAATCAAAGGTTTTAAGAACTCTGACCTAATGTCTTCAAGAGAGGACCCTGCCGATCCCATTAACAAGTTTATTTCCAAAGAGAAGAGTCCTTCCTCCCTGACAGCACTCCCGCAACCCCTGGCTCTGCGTCCAGGAGGGGCCCCTCTGCTGCCCACGGGCAGGCTCCTCTGTGCTGTGCAGCCTTCCTGCTCGGCAACAGCCGGCGGTATCCCTCCTCTGGTTTCCACGACAGTACTCTCGTTCCCAAAGGTGCCCGCACGGCCTCGTCTGCAGACCCCTGGGGGCTACAGGTGGACCACCGGCACGGGTTCTTAAACCTGTCTACACATCCCGTGGACTACTAGCTTTGTTTTGTTTTGTTTTTTTCATACTTGCCGTTCTCTATACACATCCTCAGTTCTAGAAGTGCTGATTTTCCAGCAGGCCTGGTGGGACTGACGTTTCTCCATTCTGAAAATCCAGTACGTTGCACCCACAACTGAGAACCACTGAGTCTTGTAAATCTTTCCTTTTGACGTGCTTTCAGGATATGAGGTGAGGCCCAGTGCTGTCAGCAGCGCCCCTGACAGTCTCAGGGTGCAAAGCGCAGGGGGCCCCAGCTACGGCATTCTCACTTCCTAATGATAAACCCTGAGTGCACCAGCAGGCCCAGGGCATTTACCAGCTCCTAACACAGCTTTATTGTTTGAGAGCAAATTTATTTTTGAAGCTTTAGTTACATAGGTATTTCCTTTTCTTTTATAATTGAAGTAGAGCTGATGTACAATGTCATGTAAGTTACAGGTGTACAGGATAGTTAGTGATTCACAATTTTAAAGGTTATACTCCTTTTATAGTTATTGTAAGAGATTGGCTGGGTTTCTTCCCTGGTGGCACAGTGGTTAAGAATCCGCCTGCCAATGCAGGGGACACGGGTTCGAGCCCTGCTCTGGGAAGATCCCACATGCCTCAGAGCCTCTAAGCCCGTGCGCCGCAACTACTGAGCCTGTGCTCTAGAGCCCGTGAGCCACAAGTACTGAGCCCACGCACCACAACTACTGAAGCCTGCGTGCCTACAGCCCATGCGCTGCAACAAGAGAAGCCACCGCAATGAGAAGCCCGTGCACCGCAACGAAGAGTAGCCCCCGCTCGCCACAACTAGAGAAAGCCCGCGCGCAGCAACGAGGACCCAGTGCAGCCAAAAATAAATAAATAAATAAAAGATTATTTTTTAAAAAAGGTTGGCTGTATTCCCCGTGTTGTACAATATATCCTTGTAGCTTACTTTATACATGATATTTTGTACCTCTTACTCCCCTCCCCTATCTTGTCCCATCCCCTATCCCTCCCCACACTGGTAAGCACTAGTTTGTTCTCTATATCTGTGAGTCTGTTTTTCGTTACATTTCCTAGTTTGTTGTATTCTTTAGATTTCCCACATGTAAGTGGTATCCTACAGTATTTGTCTTTCTCAGTCTGACGTATTTCACTTAGCGTAACACCCTCCAAGTCCATCCACGTTGCTGCAAAGGGCAAAATTTTATTCTTTTTTTATGGCTGCATAGTATCCCATTGTATATACACACCACATCTTCTTTACCCATTCTTTATCCTGCTGATGGACACTTAGGTTGCTTCCATATCTTGGCAATTGTAAATAATGCTGCTACAAACATTGGGGTGTATGTATCTTTTTGAATTGGTGTCTTCGTTTTTTTCAGATGTATAGCCAGGAGTGAAATTGCTGGGTCATATGGTAGTTCTATTCTTAGTTTTCTGAGGAACCTCCATACTGTTTTCCACAGTGGCTGCACCAATTTACACTCCCGCCAACAGTGCACAGGAGTTCCCCTTTCTCCACATCCTTGCCAACGTTTGTTATTTCTTGTCTTTTTGATGATAGCCATTCCGACCGGTGTGAGGTGTTGTCTGATTGTGGTTTTGATTTGCATTTCTCTAATAATTAGCGATGTTGAGCATCTTTTCATGTGCCTGTTGGCCATCTGTATGTCTTCTTTGGAGAAATGTCTGTTCAGGTCTTCTGCGCATTTTTTAATCAGGTTGTTTGTCTCTTGATGTGGAGTTGTATGAGCTGTTTAAATGTTCTGGATGTTAACTCCTTATCGGTCGTATCACTTGCAAATATTTTCTCCCATTCAGTAGCTTGTTTCGTTTTGCTGATGGTTTCCTTTGCTGTGCAAAAGATTTTAAGCTTAATTAGGTCCCATTTGTTTATTTTTCCTCTCATTTCCTTTGCTTTAGGAGACATCTAAAAAAATATTGCTACGATTTATGTCAAAGAGAGTTCTGCCTATGCTTTCTTCTAGGAGTTTTATGGTCTTTGGTCTTACATTTAGGTCTTTAATCAGTTTGAGTTTCTTTTTTGTATGTGGTATTAGAGAATGTTCTAATTTCATTCTTTTGCATGTAGCTGTCCAGTTTTCCCAGCACCACCTTTGTTTTGTCAATTTAGAAATTATAACATGTTGTTAGTCATGTCAGAGCTTATAGGTGGTGAAAAAACAGCCAAAAAGATGAAAGTTTGGTTTTTTTTCAACATGGAAAGCTGAGAACATTCCCACTTGGTCCTTCATCTCCACTGAAACTCAGCGTTTCCTCTTTTCTCTGGGGTTGTCACCACTGCTGTGACCTCAGGGTCACACATCCAGTCTTGGTGCCCGGGGTCACACATCCAGTCTTGGTGCCCAGAGTTAGGAGGCAAGGGCACCTGCCTTGAGGACATCTCTCCAGGCCCAGCCCCCTGGCGCCACACCGCGGGACAGACCTCCCTCCCCCAGTTCACTCTCGAGGGGCTCCTGCACGCAGCTGTACCACTGTCCCTGGCACTCTCTTGCTGGCAGCCGTCTGCTCCAGAACCCATGGTGCCTGCCCCGTACCTAACACCTTCCTGCTCTACGAAGTGGGCCTGGACCTCATGGTGATTTCCAGATATGAGGCACTCAAGTCTGACCGCTCGCGTGGTGCCCACGGGTCTGACCTCTGCCCCCGGCCTGTGTCCAGTTCTGCCCGATGCCAACAGTCGTCTTGGTCTCGAGCAGCTAGTGGGCTGGGTGCACCCCTGTGACGGGGGTGACGGGGGCGTTGTTTTCCAAGCACTGATTATTATTTGAAGCGGTTACAGTAAACTTAACTGCTTTTATAATGATTCAGAATTTTGGTATTCAACCAGAAAGAATGAAAAAGCTGAAGGAAAAGCAGCAGCTCTGCACCTGATCTCAAGTGACTGTGGCCTTCGCCAGCTTTGCCCTCCCAATGCCTTCTGACGTTTCATCCGCACCGTGTGACGTGTCCCAGCCACGCGGTGCTTCTGTCACATGCAGAGTCTGTGCTTTCATTCCGTCTTCCGGGACCTGGGCTCTGTGCATCGTGGCAGACGGAACTGCAGGCCTGGGAGGTGGTGGGACGGCACTGCTGATCCGATTGGAGGGGGGCCGGAAGGTGTGGTGGTGACCTGAGGTAAACCTCATCGACACGAGGCCTCGGTACCGCATCCCCGTCACTGCATCCCCAGCTGTTCCGGGAGGAGCTGTCCCTGTGATTTAGCCAGGCGGTGTCTCGGAGTTAGATGCTTTTCCTTTTTGTGAGTCACCATGCCTCTCTTCCCAGGAAGTGTTAGGAGAGCCCGTGGAAACTGGGGCTGCCTGCGGTGTGGTCAGTTGCTGAGTCACTCCACAGGGTAGCTTAGTCACTGTACAGAGGGGAAAGCAGGGGGTGTGGAAGCACCCCGCTGTCTTCAGGGCGCATATTCCAGGCGCCACGTCCCAGGTCAGTTACGCGGTGGGCGGGAGCTCAAGGTCCCCTTCATCATCACCACTGCTCTGTTTTATAGATTATGTTAACCAATAGGTGTGTGAGAATCTCTTTGCAGCCACAGCTCAGTATGACTTTTGGAACCGTGTGTGTACCAGATGTTTTTACTGGCTGACGGGGAACCTAGGAGGACGTGCGCAGCCCAGTGGTGCCAGCAGATGTGGCGGCCTCGGCTGATGGGGTGGGTGCTTAGGGTGCACAGCTGCGCCTGTCATCCTGCCGTGCCCTGTCGGCCTTGAGACAGGTACCGGGTCCCGGTGGCGCTCTTCGAGAGGACATGCACCACCGCTTTTTCTTACAAAGGAAGGGTTAAGCACATTGTTTTTCATAGTCTGGCATTCTGGAGATTCTCTCAAGTTCCACGTGATTACATACTGAAAACGTGTGCTTTTCCAGTCCTGAGCATGGGAAACTTAGACCACAGATGTTTCCCAAGGAAAATTTTACTGGAAGTTTCAAAAATCCTGTATTACGTATTTACCTTATTACCTCCCAAAAGTAAATAAAAATTTTGTTGAAAATACCTGGGATTTTTTATCTTTAGGTTTTTATGTTATAACACTTTTGAAATCTTAAAGTAGGAATTCACAGTACAGAGGGGTTTCACCGATTCCAAGATTTCCAGAACTAAATAGAAACTGCTAATCTTATATTTAAATTTTTTCCTTCAAAATTTCTTCCTACTTTGGAAATTGCACCATGATTAAAAGTGGCAAAGCATTAAATAACCTTTAAGAAATGCCTAACACGTATTTTACATCCAAAAATGAAAAGACTCAACTTCATCATAATTTTTAAAGCACTCTGTTGATGCAGTGTTGGCAGGTCCCCAGAGCCCGAGGAAAATCATCTAAACGGTTCATTACTTCGCTTATTGAACTTCGCTGCAGCTAGGTTGACGGATGACGGCAGTGTTTCCCAATCACCAAAGTACTGTTTTAAAAGCATTTTTTATTGAATAAAGCGCCTAGAATATTGCACCCTGGAGCTTTTTTCAGGGAAGTGGCTCGGTTGATGTTCTCTGTTTGCCCTCAGCCTTGACCTGTCCCAACGTGTACGGTTAATAAGCAGCCTTTTCAGTTTAGGAGACTGAACTGGCTTTGTACACTCTGCGCCAACACTATTCTCTTATTTTCCCTGTTTGCTTATGGCTCTTGTGTCATCTCATCTTAGTTTTCAGAAAGAATGTGACTTCTGGAGTAGAACGTGCTGGTTTTTGCGTCTCTGATCTTGTAGCAGTTCTTCATTTTCTCTCTCCTGAAGACAGAGAGGCTCTCCTACCTTACCTGTGCGTGTGCACAGATGCATTTTATTATACAGATACTGGAATTCTGGGCAATTGAAGCTGGTAAAGGCTTTCTGAGGTGTGGTCACTGGGCACTCTGCAGTGACGTGTGTGTTTGGAGCCGTCACGTGCAGTGGGTGCTGGAGCGTCAGAGCGGGAGGGGTGATTTCGGATTCAGAGCCTGCAGCCTGGTTAGGCCCCAGTCGCTGTTTCTTACGATATGTGATCAATATTTCATTTTCTCCAAGAGCGTGGAAAGTTTCACTTGCCTGTCACTTTGCAGCCTCGGCATAGCAGACTCCAGCTTAGCAAACTTTAAATGTTCCTGGAAATGCCTGGACAAAGTGAAAATCCAGCCCTCGTGAGCTGTGTGTCCAGTGCAGCTTCAGGAAGCTGAGATGGAGCCAGCGTCGCCAACAGGCGCCACCGAGTCAGCTCAGGGGGCAGCGCCTCGGGCGAGCTAGGCCAGTGCGACGCAACCCCAAGACCCCTGCCCGCTTTGGTTCAAAAAGATTTGATTGGCCGTGATTTTCAGTGACTCTTAAGCCTGTAAACTTGCTGTCTGTTGGTAACATCCTTTCTCCTCTGTGGCCGTGTCCCTCACATATATAATTTCTATGTTAAGTATTATTTCAGGGTGTAGGTATCATCTGCTCATGTGGACATTTGTGTGCAAGAATCAGCTAAAGTTTATGACGAACCGTGAGTGGATGACTTAAAAACAGAAGCACGTCCCACCCTTAACAGCACTGCTTTTGATTTACTCTAATGTATGCAGTGTGCTGTGGATTTATTTAAATTCACTTTATCGTGTCTGCTTATTGAAGCAGGACTCACTGTGGTGTGGCGTCAGCATGTCTGTGGGGAGCAGGTCCCTGTCTGCGACGTGAGCCCCCGTCCGTGACCCTCAGGAGCGGGACAGCACGCGAACCACACGGCCTGCCATGAGTATTGATTGGCAGCTTTTTCAGGCGATCAGGTTCACGTTATGTTCATAATTCTATTAAATTATAACAGTGATGGTAGTACCACAGTTGAAAATGAAGACATGTCAGTGATCGAATTATGATTTATAAAGTACACGGTAAAAAATGTGTCCCTGGGGGCTTCCCTGGTGGCGCAGTGGTTGAGAGTCCGCCTGCCGATGCAGGGGACGCGGGTTCGTGCCCCGGTCCGGGGAGATCCCACTTGCCGTGGAGCGGCTGGGCCTGTGAGCCATGGCCGCTGAGCCTGCACGTCCAGAGCCTGTGCTCCGCAACGGGAGAGGCCACAACAGTGAGAGGCCTGCGTACCGCAAAAAAAATAATAATAATAAATGTGTCCCTGGAGTAAAGCTGGCAGCTGTGCGGGTGTAATTGCTAAAATGGTAAAGGAAACTTCTCCGAAGCTTTTCAAGAATGATAGCACAGGGCTTCCATGGTGACGCAGTGCTTAAGAATCCGCCTGCCAATGCAGGGGACACAGGTTTGAGCCCTCATCCGGGAAGATCCCACATGCCGCAGAGCAACTAAGCCCGGGCACCACAACTATGGAGCCTGCGCTCTAGAGCCCACAAGCCACAGCTGCTGAGGCCTGTGTGCCTAGAGCCCGTGCTCTGCAAGGAGAGAGGCCACCGCAGTGGAAGGCCCGTGCACCGCAACGAAGAGTAGCCCCCGCTCGCCACAACTGGAGAGGGCTCACACGCAGCGGCAGAGACCCAACGCAGCAAACACTGAATAAAAAAATAAAATAAATGTAAAAAGGGAGAAAAAAGGAAACTTTGATTAAAAAAAGAATGATAGAACAGAAATTTCTGAATAATGGAATTGTAGAGAAAATTAATAATAAAATCTTGCCCTGCACGAGTTACTTAGCATGGAGAAGTGTGAAAGCATAAACCAATTGCCTGTGACAACAATTACCCAAGTGTGTTGCTGACGTGGCCTCTGGATGAGATTTAGCTTAGGCTCCCACTTAGATACGTAATTTTTACACTCACATTTTAATTATTTTGACCTTTATATTATTGTCAATAATCACATTGTTAGAAATGTCTTAAAGCTAAGTTAGAGAAATAGTCATTCTTACATGGCCTGTACCACCACTGAAAGCATCCAAAGGAAACAGGAAGAGGTGGCACCTCCTCTGCCCCTTCCACTGGGAGGGCCACACCAATGGGGAAAGCAAGCAGCAGTGTGTTAACTGCTCCTGAGATGAATTCTGAGTCAAAGACCTAAAAATTCCACCTGCCCCCAGCAGCTTTCTTGTTCTGTTAGAAGGACCCCATGTAGCAGCAATCTGACCCAATACGGGGATAACATCCCAAGAGGGGCCATGGTCAGGGGAAGCCAGTGGTCAGAAGCAGCCTCCGTGCGAACACCGAGAGTCTCCCGCTAAGACACCACCTCCCGGGAGCCGTCAGCAGATGGAAACTCCACCTCCACCGGCTTATGTGTTAGGCAGTGCCTTGCAAATCAAACCGGGCCTGTGCACTGGTAAAAAGAAACGAAACAAATGAGGTTGGCATCCAACTAAAACGTTTAGAAGAAAAAGGCAAGACCAAAGGAAAGTAAGAGAAAGAAAAGATAAAGGAAAACCTAAAAGTTGGATATATACTGATTGAATATACTGATTGAGTCCTGCTTCAATAAGCAGACACGATTAAGTGAATCTAAATCCACAGCACACTGCATACATTAGAGTAAATCAAAAGCAGTGCTGTTAAGGGTGGGACGCACTTCTGTTTTTAAGTCATCCACTCATGGTCTGTCATAAACTTTAGCTGATTCTTGCACACAAATGGCCACATGAGCAGATGATACTTATACTGATTGAATAAGCAGTAAATCCAAAAGCTGATCCTTTGAAAAGTAAATAAAACGGAAAAACTGTTGGCAGAAATAGTAAATAATACAAAACAGTGAATGCAGACTAAGAATACACACATAAAATTACACATATGAAGAGGGTATAATAGATGAGCTTCAATTTTTATGAGAGTATATTAAAACACAGCCCAAATGCTATTATTTTTGAAAACCTCACTAAATAACCATGTTCAGGAAAAATATATATTAGCAAAATGGCATCTAAAGAACTACATAAAACCTCGGTAGACCAGAAAAGAGGAAGAAACAAAACTGTCTCTTGTTTTAATAGATGATATGATTGTCTCCGTATAAAATCCCAAAGGCTCTACCAAAAATTTAACTCTCTACTAAGATTTAATAAGTGAGTTTACCATTATGATAGCCATATACAAAAATTACTCATGCTTGTATATACTAGCAATGAGCAATTAGAAACTGACATTTAAAAATGTACCATTTATAAAGCACCAAAAAAAAAAAACCAAAAAAAAAACCCCATGAAATGCTTAAGGATATATCTAACAAAATACGTGTAGGATTTGTATGCTGGGAAGTGTAAGACAATGAAGAAAACTCAAGGACAGTCTATACCTGAGAACCATACTGTGCACGTGGATTGGAAGACTTTCTGTTGTTACCAAGATGTCAGCTGATTTTTTTATACAGATGCCAAGGAAATCCAATGCAGAAAGGATGATTATTTAAATAAATTGGACCCAGAACATGTAGGAGGGTTCCCTTTTCTCCACACCCTCTCCAGCATTTACTGTTTGTAGATTTGTTGATGATGGCCATTCTGACTGGTGTGAGGTGATACCTCATTGTAGTTTTGATTTGCATTTCTCTAATGATTGGTGATGTTGAGCATCCTCTCATGTGTTTGTTGGCCATCTGTATATCTTCTTTGGAGAAATGTCTGTTTAGGTCTTCAGCCCATTTTTGGGTTGGATTGTTTTTTTGATGTTGAGCTTCATGAGCTGCTTGTAAATTTTGGCGATGAGTCCTTTGTCAGTTGCTTCATTTGCAAATATTTTCTCTCATTCTGACGGTTGTCTTTTCGTCTTGTTTATGGTTTCCTTTGCTGTGCAAAAGCTTTTAAGTTTCATTAGGTCCCATTTGTTTATTTTTGTTTTTATTTCCATTTCTCTAGGGGACCCAGAACATTTGAACAGCCATATGCAGAAAGAGCCTAAACTAATCTCTCTCACTCTTATAAAAATTAACTCAAATTGGTCATAGACCTAAATGAAAAACCAAAAGTATGAAATTTCTAGAAGAAAACCTTTGTAGGCTTGAGTCAGGCAACGATTTTGTAGGTCACAAACAGTACAAATTGTAAAAAGAACTGATAAACTAGACTTAAAGGTAAAAATCCTACGTTCTTCGAAAGACATTGTTAAGAAAATGAAGGCAAGCCACAGATTTGTAGGATATGTTTGCAAAATACATATCTGATAATTGACTGGTAACCAACGTAGATAAAGAACTCCCAAAACTCAATCATGAGAAAACGACCACTGTGTTTAAACAGAAGCAAAAGATTTGAACAACTACATCACCCAAAACAGATGTGGATGTTGACCGTGTAAAGCCATAGAATAGCAAGCCTTGGTGCTTTGTTCGGGTGACTGGCATTTTGCACGTTAAGAAATGGTTAGAGGTGAACTAGTAATCCCAGGGCGAGAATCAGGTTTCTTAGGCTCGAAGCCCAGATCACACTGGACTAGCGCTTCATCCCCATCTCTTCCCGGGACCTAGGAGACTGCCTCCCACAAGCCAGCGCCCAAAAACTGCTCCGGCTGTGTTTTCACGCCTGTCCTCAGTGTCCCGTTGAACTTGGCACTGTTAAATCACCTTAAGTCAGTGATCGTTAGTTCTCGCTGATTGAGGGAATGTCTTGTGCTGGTTCCTGAGGGTAGAGCAGTGAGCACAGCAGGCATCGGGGGTCTCGGGGCTGCTGGAGGCCCGGGTGGGGGACATGGCAGCGTGGCGGGAGGGGGAGCCACAGCAGAGAGAGCGGGGGGTTTGGGGGAAGGTGACGGGGAGCCGGCGGGCAGCCCCGGCGAGGCTGGAGGACGGCTGGTGGCGTGTGGCCGCAGAGGCCCAGGCGGCCGGCGGGGGCGACCCGAGGCCATTCGCAGGCTCGCCACGCTGTTGTCCAGCTCCGTCACTGGACGTTCAGCTCCATCACGGGGGACACCGAGCGGACTGTGCCCAGCGGGTCTGCCCGGGGCTCCAGGGGAGGCCTTGGCTGGCACAGCCTCCACTCCCCACTGTGCTCCGACCGCCTGGCGAGTCTCCACCCTCGGCAGCCGCGCTGTTCATTTTGCCGTAGGGGCGGCATCATGCTTTCAAGACGTGTGTTTGGTCTAATCGCTTAGACGTCCTCAGGAAGAAAATAGAGTCAAACTGCCCATTCCTTAGAAATTTTCCTTCCTCTCATTTCGACGTTCAGTATCACTGGATGTAAGTGACCCCTCAGAGCCTTCTGAAAAGAACACCTCTAGTTTATTTCAGACATACAGAGGGAATGGCCCGAATGCTGACCCGCTTTCCCCCAGCCCCGCTGCACTCCAGGGCCAGGTGGCAAAGCTCGAAGCCGCAGGGGGACCCTCCGGTCGCCGTGGGCGTCGTGGCGGCCTCCACTGAGGTGCCGAGCGCGTGGTGGCCAGTTCGCGTCCCCCCTTCGTGGCTGCTGGCTTATAAGTCTGTTCAGAAATGTTACATTTTACATCACCGGAGAGAATCCTGCCCAGCGCTAAGCACTGACATTAGAAGACTAATGGAAGCGCCCGTCGCGTTGAGTGTGTGAACGCTCTTCTCCTGGTCGGCATTATATAGCGAGACCTCGACATGCTTACTGACTAGGAACAGCTGTACAGATGCTGGGCCAGGCAGCAGAAGCCCAGCGGACTCCTCTGATACGTCGCTACCCCCAGTGGGTTATGAAACCAAGCGTAAACTACACAATAAACAGGTGTGAGTCACCAAATAGAGAAACTCAGGCCCTGACTGCAGCGGGACCCGGTGAGATGAGAGGGTGTTCGCAGGGAGATACAATTTACAGGTCAGGATGTAATAGTAACCTTTCACTGTGTAAACCGAAAACGAAACTTGGGGTCTTGGGTCATCTGCAGACACAGAGAAGTCGTATAGAAATAGTCTGTGGAGTTTCACGTTCGTTTTACATTTGCACTGGGGTTGCAGAGCTGTTGACTTGCCCCACTCGACGTGCTGGCGTCCAGTGTCTTCTTTTAGCGCTGTAATTTGGAGTGTATCACTGACGCTCTAAATTATGGTACTGCATCCTCGTGGCGTCATGTTAGGATCCCGGCCTGCTTCGGTATCCTAGTAATGCTCTGGAAAGCCAGGGCATGCAGCTTCTAATTCGAGCTCCACGGTGACTCACGGTGTCACATTTAACGCGTTCGTGGCACCCCAGAGCTGACAGGGCCCCTAGAAAGCTGATGTCATCTGCCCTGTAAGCCAGCAGCTGGACTCCGGTGTCAGGAGTATTGACAGGCGTCTCCACTGCTGCTGGCAAACCAGGACTGGGGCTGGGAAGAAGCCGTTTCAGTGGACACTGGCACGGCGGTCAGGAGTCCGGCGGGGCCCGGCCTTCAGAGCCCGCTGCGCTCACGTGTCTCGTGGAGACCCTGGTTGCAGCCTCGTGGACTGGCTGTGACGCCCCGCTGCCGGGCAGTATGGTGGCCACAGCCAGTGTCCCCTTGGGCAGCGGGGCGGGAGCGTCCACCGCGGGCGGCCTTGCTGCGGCCTCAGCCGCTGGGCTGTCGGGCCGTCTGGTGCTGCGTCGGTCTGTCCTCTCCTCTGCTGGAAGCTCCCGTGCGTGAGTGCCGCCCTTCGGGTTGCCCAGCTGCGGGGAGGATGTCCTTCCTTCGGCTCCGCCTTCTCTGTCCAGGGTGGGCTCTCACTCCCAAGCTGGCCTGGCCCACCTGGGCTTAGGGGCTGGGCTCGAGCCGGGGCTATTTGCTGGCGGTTGCTGGACGCGCATCCTGGGCCTGGTCGGCGCAGGGCTCCCTCGAGACGCCAGCTGCAAGTCCGGGGCCCCGGGACCCCCCTCAGCATGACCCTCACTCCCACTCCTGCTTCTCCGAAGCTGCTGTAACCTGTTTATCACAGGCCGACTCTACCATGTGCACTTTTTAAAATACCAGAACTTTTTATAAGATGAATTCTGTTGCATTGACTACGTATAAAATAAGACAAAATTGTAATTTAAAACCGTATAAAAAAGTATGTCTTTACTATTCTGAAACAGTAGTCCCGCTTGTCTGTTTAGGTCCTTTGCAAAATCCTAGAAAATGTTTGGGAACTAAAGTCACCCTTTCCGGGAGAGGCTGGGTACCATCTGTCCTGGACCCCTTTCAGGGAAGCCATGTGGGAGTGTGTGGGGAGCCCAGCACCAAGGGACCGGCACAGGCGACTTGAAGTGTCGCCCTCGGCTGTGCCCCAGGGCATTCCCGCCCCACGGGGCGCCCCTGCAGCCCCAGAAAGTGTCTCGCGCCGGCTTTTCCTGCCTCGCTGTCTTCGGACGCCCTGTCCACCCGTAGCATGCGGCCCACCCCACAATGTCAGACACTTGACAAGCTTGTCGGGACTTTTCTCCAGTTATATTTGTGGAAAACCTCATTCGTAAAGTGATTCCCGCTCCGCCTAAATGGCTTACGTGAGAAAGGGCGGAGGGTGAAACCCTGACATTGATCATCAATGTGCCAAACGCCCCACGGGTGGGTCAGACCTCAGCGTAACCCTGGGAGGTCGTCACCATCTTATCGACGAGGAGACCGGGGCTCAGGGGTGCAGCCTGTCACCCAGATTCACGGAGCTGGTACACGGCAGCTCGAGGATTCCGAACTGAGCGGTCTCACCTCGGCACCAGAGCTGCTGAGGATCTCGTCAGACGGGAGTTTTCAGGAATGACTAGGAGAGAACAGTAACATCTACACACTAGACAGAATTTAAAATGCTCTTGAATGATATGATTTCTCAGAACCCAGGTCAAACGCTAAAAGCACAGGTGGTGAAAGGAACTGCAGGTGAGGGCGAGGCGCCAGGGTCAGGAGAGGCCCAGAGCCCCCAGGGGGAAGGAGCCACTGCCTGCGGCCGCGGGGTCCTCACCTGCACGGCGGGGGCAGCACGTCAGGCATTTCTTGCAGTGAAGTTGCTTTTAAAGACAATTTTTTTCTGAAAACGCTTATTGTCATAAAAATTACTATGCATAAGTGGTGAACTTTAAAAATTATCTTTCCACTTAAGATTTTTACGTTTAAATCATAAAGGATTGTAAGTAAGAATACTTTCTATTTTTGAGTCCTTGCCACATGCCAGGGAGCCTCCTCTGATCGTTTCCCCCGTAGAACAGTTTGCAAATACATCTTCCACAGAACAGGCGGGTGAGCCTCAGTACGCAAAGGACCAGGTCACGGGGCTTCCAACTGTCGGAGTTGGGCTGGGCACCCGGGCCTGCCCTCCCCGCAGACGTGCTGGCTGTGGAGCCCCCAGTCGCCAGTTGGTCCGTGATTGAGACACATGAGGGATTCAGGGCATCACTGTCGCGGGCGTCCTCGAGCCCAGCCCCACCTGCTCTCCGAGCCGTCCAGCCCGGCGGGCGCTCTGCGTAGATTTTAAACCCTAGCTGTAGGCAGCTGGTAACACAAATCGCAGCACAAGTGTGCCCACCAACGGCCTTTATCTTAGACGGTAAGACCAAGGCCCTCAGTCTCGCTGCGTATCGCTTCCCTGTAACGAATACTGGACGCGGCCTCAAACAGCAGGGCCTGGATGTGGTCAGTTTCGTCTCTTGGTGGCATCTCGGCGAGCTCACTGACCGCTGGCCTGATGCCCCCTTCCCGGGGAGCGAGTGCCCTCACGTCTCGCTGGTCTTCCGCAGGTGGCCCTGGTGCAGTGGACGGAGAGCGTCGGCCTCACTCTGGTCAACAGAGACCTCACGTCCATGCAGCTGAGGACCCCCAGCGGCCAGATCCTGACCTACTGCATCCTGCAGACCTTCCCCTTCACGTCGGAGAGCAAGCGGATGGGGGTCATCGTCAGGGTGCGCTGGCCTCTGTCCCCGAGCTGGGTGCCTGCTCTGGTCACTGTGAGGGCACTGCAGCGGTCTCTTTAGGCTCACTCCAGGGCTTTATGCTCGTCACAGTGTTTTGTAATAATAAAATCCAAACTGATAATTTATGCTGAGAAGCTGGTGTGGCTCTAATAGTCATGATTTAAAACAACTTTCCTAAGACGGCTGAGGCAGGATAAGTAGAAGATGTTCATGAATTTTTGAAATCGGCTCGAGCTGCTTTGTTTCCCACAGCAGTAGCAGCCAGTTTACCTGAAGAATGATTTATGACCGTAACGTTGCTAAAATATACCCCTATTAAATGTTTTGTAGCGAATACCACAAATACGTCTTGGAAGTTGGCTAAACTAAGAAGCTTATTCACTCAAGCTCTGGAAATTTGAGAGAATTTACCTTGCAGTCCAAGGCGTATATTCATTTACAGATTTTAGTTCAAAACCCTCAGCACAGCATCTTGAGAGCCACAATTATGCTCTCGGTTCCTGGTGGCCTGAGCATCTAGGGAGGACACAGCCCTGCCTAGAAGGTGTCTGAGTAACTCACCCAGGGGAGTGGGTTCACGGAGAATTGCCCTCCTGGTGCGTTCCCGTTAGAGCAGCCCCCCAGTGGCTGCAGCGTGGCCTCAACACGTCTGTGTTCCCTCCCTTCTTGTTACAGGACGAGTCCACGGCAGAGATCACGTTCTATATGAAAGGTGCCGACGTTGCCATGTCCACCGTCGTCCAGTATAATGACTGGCTGGAGGAGGAGGTATGAGCTGTCTCACTTTGTGCAGATGTTTTTACGAAACTCAGGGCAGTGACAGAAGCACGGCATCCTTTCTCCGACTCGTAGGTACTTGCTGGTGTCACTGGAGTGAATCAGGATGCCAGGTTTCACACCAGACACTGTCGGTTCATAAAGCAGAGAGGATAGGAGTACTGTAAATTATAAATACTGTACTTTCTGTGTGAACAACTACTGCTTTTGGTTTCCGTGTGAATACGTGTAGATGTGTGCAAGTGTGTCCGTATGAAGAATATTTTGTTTATTTTGGTGAAAAAATAGAAAGCGTCCCTAATCATTCACTAAAATAGTCTGAAACAGTATTGTGCATATAACCAGCGTTATATTTTAACATGATATTTATTTTGTAACCTAAATTATTTACCAGGATATTTTAGTTAGAATTTAATTCCAATATGTACATAGGATTCACTTTAAACGTGGAGATAAGATCCAAATATAACCAATCCTATATTTTCATCAAATTCTCTCTGAACAAATACGATTTGTATTTAGCTTCATGAGATGATTTGTTGTTTACATTTATGTATTTGTAAAAACTTAGATTTCAGAGTAAAACTAAACCGCTGAATTCATGAGTGTGACCCCCGTTCACTGTGTGCCTGTTGTCGGTGGGGCTCAAGCGTGTCCACCCCCCTTCGGGCCAGGAGTCTGTCTGTCAGTCCAGGGGCCACAGCCCACGTCCACGACGGTATTGGCAATATGAATCAATAGCTCCTTCAGGCACTGGATTTAATCAGGGACATGAATAAATTAAACTCCCTGAAGACCTAGTAAAATGCCATAAAAATTACTTTGGGTCATAATGATGTGCGATTAATTATAAAATCCTTGTTGAATTTATTTAGCTTTATGAGGTCAATCGATAAATGTCTTGCAACAGACAGATAATGTCAGACTGTTTTTCAGATAACTTTATTAAAAATCCTTTGTGCATTTATTTCCAACATTGTAGTTTCTCCCATCGATAAATCTTTCCACACCCTCCCACCGCAGTCTTTGTTGTTAACACTCTTGTCGTGGGGAAAGCCTTTCGCTTTATCCAAAGCCAGCAGGTACTCAGAGCCTGAGTTTACAGGGGGCTGTTCTGTGTCACAGAAGCTCCCAAGCTGGATTCTTGGTCATCAACGTGTGTTCCCCAAATACTAAGAAAACAAAACACACCTACGCTGTCCGTCATGCGGCAGAAGGGGCGATTTTGTAAAGCCTGCAGTGCGAGCCCATCCTCTGTGTGGACATGACGCCCGCGAGCCGAGGCGGCGGTGCCTGGGGGGCAGCCCCTTCCTCTCCGCGCAGGCCCCCCTCTTTGCCCCCAGATGTGTGTTTGTTAGAAACGAGACGGAGCTAGGACTGGGGAGCAGGGCGGTATGAAGGGGCACCGTGGCGTCGCCTGCCGGGCCTCAGGATCCGCGGGCCGCGTCGAGTGTGGGGCTGGCGCGCGAGCGGGGACCTCTCCGCACACGGCCTGGTGTGTGACAGCGGGCAGCGGATCAGGTCTCCCCGGAGGATTAGAAAGGAACCCCGGAGACTCGGGATGGTTTATCCTGCATACATTAAGTGCAGTGAACGAGCTTTGTCAGAGGAAGGTGCCGTTACCCGGGAACGGGGGCCTCTGCCCTTGAACGGACGGGGCCGGGCGGGATGGACGCGCGTGGAAGTGTGTCCCCGGGCCGGGCGCAAGCCCCCCGGTATCGCTGATTCCGAAGGGCGGCGGTCGGACGCTCCGAGTCCCGGCTCCCTCGGTGGCCGTGACGGCCGACTGCACAGTTCGTGTGGCCGTTGTCTGTGTCGCGCACACATGCGGCCCGTCCCGCTCCCGTAGTGGGGAGAGAGCCGTGCCCATGGTCCCTCCGCGTCCCACCCGGCGGGCGGTCGGGAGGCGCAGGGACCCCGGGTCGGGTCGGCTGCGTGGCGCGGCGGCGGGGGAGCCGGCCGCTCCCCCCCTCCCGCGGGGATGTGGGTCTGGCGGGATGAGCCAGTGGAGCACGTGGCCGTGGCTGCGGGCCGGCCGGGCCGCGTGTGACCTGCCTCTCTCTTCCAGTGCGGCAACATGGCCCGCGAAGGCCTGCGCACCCTCGTGGTGGCCAAGAGGGCGCTGACGGACGAGCAGTACCAGGACTTCGAGGTGAGCGGCCGGCCTCCCGCCGTGGCCGTGGCCTCGGGGAGACGGTGCGCACGGGGGCGGCGCCGCGGGTGTCCCCGCCTCGGCCAGCCCTGCGCGAGTCACAGCACCGCCCGCCTGTCCTCAGAACCGCTACAACCAGGCCAAGCTGAGCATCCACGATAGGACGCTCAAGGTGGCCGCCGTGGTGGAGAGCCTGGAGCGGGAGATGGAGCTGCTGTGCCTGACGGGGGTGGAGGACCAGCTGCAGACGGACGTGCGGCCCACCCTGGAGATGCTGCGCAACGCGGGCCTCAAGGTACCGCGAGGGAGCGGGCGCCCCCTGGAGGTGGTCCCCTGAAACCCGCCGAGGTGGAGGGCGTGAGGGCCTTGGTGAGCGGAGGTCTCTACGCGTCCCGCGGAGCCCCCCTCCGCCCCGGGGGCTGCGCCCGCCCGCCCGTCACCCTGACGCAGCGGCTCTGCTCCCCCTTTCCCGGCGGCCGTCTGTCCTCCTGGCTGCCTTCCCGGCCGCGGGCGCCCTCACGGCAGCCTGAGGCCTGTCCCGGCCCGAGCCGCTCCCCACGGCAGCCTTTTATCCGCGTGGGGAGGTTTGCCCCGTAGACCGCATGGTGCTCCCTGCCTGACCTACTGACCTGCTGTCTTTTTCTAACGGTTTGTCCTCTTCGGGTCCAGGGGACATTAGCACGTTGTGGTGTAAGTTTTAGTTTTCGGGAAACTGCTTTCTTGCCTTACTTACCTGTGCTTTCACTAAAGCTGAAGTTCAGTTACAGATGGCTGAGAAAATGCATTTCAGTGCCGCCTCAAGGACTGAGAATGAAAAAAGTACAGCTTGCTTTTAAAAGAAATACTTGTGTCTAACTGGAGCAGAGAGAGAACTGGAGGGAAATGTCAGAAGGCAAAGCCGTGGCCGGCTTCAAATAACAATACACTCAGCACGTTTTGATGAGGGCACTGTGACGGGCACAGCAAGGGGGCCCCTGCCGTCCAGGCCTCTGGGCGGGGGAGATGTTGGAGCCTCCCCGGCCGTTCAGGGCCGTGGCAGGGGCGGCCGCTGGCATCTGCGTGTGCCGTCCAGGTGCTAGTCAGAGTGGAAGAGAGCAGTTCAGCCTCAGAACGGTGACCCGATCTAAGCCTGTGCGACCAGAAGCTTGCGTGGAGGAACATGATTGACTAGAGGCAGACAGCCTGCTCCTTCCATTGTGGTTTGTCACGAGCTCCCCGTCAGTCTCGCTCTTGGGTGTTGCTGCTGGCTTGTCAGCACAGCCGAGGCCTGCGCGTTTCTTGTGTAAAGATTTGGGTGCTTTGTATCAGCTGCTCGCTAAGCTCTGAAGTCAGTAAGACTTGCTGGGCTTCTGCCCTTTTCCCTTTTCATGCTCCGTCAGGAGAAGCACACTCTTTTGTCCCGTTAGAGTTCAAGGATGTGGTTTCAGCCCGTCCTCTGAGCCTGAGAGGTGGCGCTTGGCCAGGCCACACTTGTCCCTGAGTTATCAGCAGCGGGACTTCTTGTTCTGTGGGGTTAATTGTCCCCAACTTTGTCACGGTGACGTGTCGTTGTCTTAGATCCAGGCTCAGTGAAGTGAATATTAATGTGTAACATAAGTAAAAAACACAAACCCTCAGACACTGAAAAGAGCCGCAGGTAGATTGTGCCAAGCAGAGAACCAGTATACCATGTAAGTTTTTTGTTTCCTGTTCCCAGAAATGCATATTTATGTATGATACATATGATACATCTGAGAAATCAGATGGTAGCAAGAAGTTGCTGCTGTTACGGAAAAGATATATAAACCGTCCTGTTACGTATAAAGTGTCCTGGTTTCGCTCTCTTTTCAGTCTAGGGATACTTACACATACAATATGTGCGTGTGTTTGATATTTTTAAGTAAAAGTGGTGTTCGGGAGTTCCCTGGTGGCCTAGTGGTTAGGATTCCGGGCTTTCACCGCCGTGGCCTGAGTTCAATCCCTGGTCTGGGAACTGAGATCCCACAAGCCATGTGGCGTGGCCAAAAAATAATAATAATAATAATAAATAAAAAGTAAGACAAAAGGGCTAGATTTTTTAAAAATATATTTTTTTAGTGGTGTTATTTGACATGACTTATTTGATACGAAACAACTTTCGGGTTAACTATTGCCCGTTTACCTATTTCGAACCTCAGTTTTCAACCGAAAAACTCACACAGGTGACAAGGAGGATGTCAGGGTCCCCCTAACTCTGCAAGCCCTCGGCCTGTGGGCCTGTTTGCTTGGCCTGCAAGGCCGTGTAGACGTGGCCTTCTGACGTACTCAGGCGTCCTCCTCAGCCCCAGCTGCGAGGCTCCTAATCCCGTCGTTCGCCTGCCTCGGCTCTGCTGCTGTGTCTAAACGTCACTTCGCCCTGTCCTGTCTCAGTTCGTTCGCCTGCCTCGGCTCTGCTGCTGCGTCTAAACGTCACTTCGCCCTGTCCTGTCTCAGTTCGTTCACCTGCCTTGGCTCTGCTGCTGCGTCTAAACGTCACTTCGCTCTGTCCTGTCTCAGTTAAGCAAGTTGGCAGAGACTTTTATTGTGATGTAAAGTTCACCGTCTTCACCATTTTTAAGGGCACGGTGCAGTGGCACTAAGTACATGCACACTGTCGTGTACCAACCAGCACCCTCCGCCTGCCTTAACTCTTTATGCTGTAAGACTGAAACTGTCCCCGTGAAATGCTAGCTCCCCTCCCCCAGCCCTGGCACCCTCCATCTCCTTCCTGTCTCTACGAGTCTGACTCCTCTGGGGACCTCATTCAGGTGGAATGATGCGGTGTTTGTCCTTTTGTGACTGGTTTGTTTCTCTCAGCATAGTTGTTGCAGGTGTCAAATCCCCTGCCTTTTTTAATATTCATTGTATGGATGGACCACATTTGGCTTCTCCATCATCCATCCGTGGACTCATGCGTTGCTTCATGTTTGGCTGTTGTCAATAGTGATGCTGAAAACACGGATGTGCAGATATCTTTTCAAGGGCAGACACTTTTCAGAGGTGAACACGTGATAGAGTTGGGGTTCACCAGCTGAAACTGTTTCTTAGATATGGATGCTGACGGGCGATAAACTGGAGACGGCCACGTGCATCGCCAAGAGTTCTCACCTGGTGTCTCGAACGCAGGACACGCACGTTTTCAGGCCGGTAAGTGCACGTCCACGTCACTTGGAATTTTAAATGTTTTGAATTGAAACTTACTGGTTTTGTGAGAATGTATACGCAGTTATCTATTAGTTAATAGATACTATTTTAAAAGAGAAGTAAGTTTCTTACTCAGTTTATAAAAACATGTTAAAAATAGATTTCTATTAGTTACATATATTAAATGTGAACAAAAAGCTGCTTTTGGGCTTCCCTGGTGGCGCAGTGGTTGAGAGTCCGCCTGCCGAGGCAGGGGACACGGGTTCGTGCCCCGGTCCGGGAAGATCCCACATGCCCGGCCCGTGAGCCATGTCCGCTGAGCCTGCGCGTCCGGAGTCTGTGCTCTGCAATGGGAGAGGCCAGAACAGTGAGAGGCCCGCGTACTGCAAAAAAAAAAAAAAAAAGCTGCTTTTGGTAGAGTGAAACAAGGTCTAAATTCAAGAGTATTTTTCTGTTATACTATTAGAATTATTAACGACTAAATATCTATTTTAAAATAGACATACTGCAGTCATTTTCTTTTCAATTTATAAAAGTATACATTGATAAAAGAATTACGTTTGTCTATTAGTTAGACATAATACATGTGGTCCAGAAGCTGCTTTTGTGAAACAAATACAAAGTAGAAATGTATTAAATACAAAGTAGAAATGTGTTTTTAATCTACTACCATCTTCAGATTAAATGATCTTCCTCAATTAGATCAAAGAAAATTAATAGAAATGATCGAAATTTGTGTGTTTACTGTATCTACGAGTTACGATGAAATTTGATTCAAACAAAAAATAAAAGTTTCTTGGGTCTTGATTGATGGCAGCTGAACAGACATTGTGTGTCTCTGTTCCAAAGGAAGCCCTTGCACCTACAGAAATAGTGATTTGAATATAATTTACATGTAAATGTAGTTTATTTCGAAGCATCAGAATCACAAATTAGGCCCTGCAGACTACTATTTGCAATTAAATTATTAATGATTCTGATAAAACTTCAGATCAATTTTTGTTGACTTTGCAGTGTTATAGCCCCACAAATGAAATTTCCACAATAAAACCTACCTATTTAAAGATGAGTCTGGATTGATTAATCTGGACCCATGAAGCTTTTTATTTCAGTCCTGTAATATATCATTTCTTTTATGCCCCATAAAATCTCCACAGAAAGAATGTCAAAAACTAGTATGTTAGTTTCTGAAATATTTTCTTTCAAAAATTAACGATACTTCAAGATTATGACTTGATTTTACTCTTTTCCATCGTTCAATCTTCCAGATAACTCAGTTTGCTTGAACTGATAGAATAAGTTGAAACCCATGGTAGAGACAACAGAAACAGTTTTAGAAAAGCATTTTGTATCACTTGGCATGTTATGAAAAGAGGCGTCTTTAAATGAAGCCTCGATTTTAGGTCATTCCGTCCCTCCCTGCTGTGTGGCCACGAGGAACTCAGCTTCCTCGGGCTGTGATGCTGAGGTGTGTTGACCTGTGACTATGCAGAACGGCATCCCTGGCGTTAACACTCACACACACCCCCACTGCCCTATGAAAGTAGAGAGACTTTCAGTTAACGGTCATCATGCTCTCTTACCCGCATATACTGAGAAAAGCCAGGTGTCTTCCCCAGCTACGCAAAGGTGCCTGTTAGCTCATGGAGGGCAGTGGTGGGGGGCCGTTTGTCCCTCTTCCTTGACAAGCCAGTTCTTCTGTTCACTTTGTCTTACTGTAATTGTGATACTTGCCCTGCACTTTACAGTGTACGTTTCCTGCCTTGAGTTGTCACACGTTGGAAAGCAGTTCGTATTAAATTAGTAGGTATTTATTGCCATCACTGTAGAAGAAATTGGGAAGAGCAGTTGTTATAGAATTTCCCGTGTCAAGCATGCTCCGGCTTTAGAAGTGTCTAAAGGCCTGGGATCTGTGCATCGGGGCTTGTTTGTCTGTGACTTAAACAGGGTTGTAACTGGGTACTTCTTCCCCTTTCATGGAGGTAACCAGTCGGGGAGAAGCCCATTTGGAACTGAATGCCTTTCGAAGGAAGCATGACTGCGCACTGGTCATATCCGGGGACTCCTTGGAGGTGAGGCTGGGCCCTGACCAAGCAGGTGTCTTTCTGTCTGTCCTTCTCCCTGGAGATGAGGCTGGGCCCTGTCTGTCCGGTGGACTGTGGACTTCCTCAGTCAGATGTGTTATCAGCCTGCGTTGCCCTCTCCACTGGTTTTGACATCTCTGCTCACAGCAGTGATGTGTGCGGGCAGAGCCTGAGAAGAGGCCAGGGCCATGTCGCAGTGAGAACTTGGCCCTTACGGCTTTGGCGCTGGTCTGTCTTGGGCTCGTTCAAAGCTCTTCCGGCGCTTGGAGGCCTGCTCTTCGTTCCTGGCGTGGCCGCCTTGGAGCCTGGCTCTGGTAGCCGTGATCTCAGTTTATCCAAACGCGTGTTTCCAGCAGCGGCCCTGGTACCCAGGACCCTCTGCTCCTGGAGGCCCCGCGTGGGGCTGGGCGGCCCGCTCGGGTCCAGCCCCCTCTCCTCACTCGGCGCCAGGGTCGCAATGGCCGGAGCCGTCGGGTGGGGGGTGTGCTGGGGGCCCCTCCCCCTGCAGCTTTTGCCCGCGGCTCTCTCAGATGTTTCCAGAAGTCTGGGCGGAGCAGCGCAGCCTCTGGTGACCCAGTCAGTGTGGCCACTGAGGCCAGCCTGGCAGGGGCGTGGGGGGGGGGGTGCTGGGGGTTGGACGGGACGTCAGGAGCAGCGGAGACGGTGCGACCTCTGTGGCCACGTGCGTGCAGATGGCGCCGTGTCCGGCTGGCTCTCCCGCCTGCTGCATTGCCGGGGCCGCGCACCCCAAGTCTGCGTGGCTGCTTCCGCGGAGCCCCCGGGACCGCGGGGCCTGGACAGCGGCAGCGCTCTCACCCGCCCGTGCCCAGGATGGAGGACTTGGAGGGCGCCCCGTGCTCCCCACCGTGCCGTCCCCACAAGCCGACCCCGGGGACGCCCCCAGCCTCGCTGGTGTGTGTTGTTTTATAGGAGCCGCGCGGGCCCCTGGCTGACTGTCCAACTCGCTGGCTGAGCTCTGGCCTCACGTTTGCATTTCTCTGTCTGCACCGCGGCGTCTGCACAGCTGCCGCGGGCTCCTGAGTTCTGCTCCTGTCCCTCTCGCTGCGTGTGTGGGACCCGGGACCCCTCGCCGGCTCGGCACCCCCATCCCCGCAGCGCTGTGAACTCACGCTTGGGTCGCCTGTTTCCGTGGTGCCCGGTGCTGCGCGACCTGCCCGCCGGTCTCCCCGGAGCCCGCGGTGTCTGGTCCCCCCCGGGCTGGGCCCTCCATCCAGCCGCTGAGTCGGTCCAGCACCTGCCGGTCCCGGGCTCCCTGAGCCCCAGCTCCTGCCCAGCGCAGCGCCCTCTTGATGGTGCTAAGGAGTGCGGTCCAGTCCCTGTCCACGGATCACACTTCCTTGGTTCTGGGGCACGAAGGATGACTGTCCCCTCCTTCCCAACCCTGGCGGCACTGATCGGGGCCTGAGCCGGCCTTCAAGCCCCCTTTCCTTTCCCGCCTTCTGTCTCTTCGCTCCGCCTCCCGCCCCTCGTCCAGAGGGTGAGGCCGGCCTCTCCAGGGCAGAAGGGCTCCGTTTCCCCCCCCGGCCCCCCGCCCCCTGGCTGCGCGTGAGGAGGGGTGAGGGGCCTGGGCCTCGCGTGTTCTCGGCTGGTCCCACCGCCGGCTGCAGGTTGCTCACAGCAGCCGAGCCGCATGCATGTGGCCGGCTGCTTTCCAGCCCAAAGCGTTTCGCGAATTTCCCCTCCGTTCTAGCCCCTCCTTGTAGGTCGATGTCTTTTTTAAAACCTCTCTATAGTTGGGACTTGGGGAGGGAGCAAAAGTAGCTACTTGTGTTAAACACGCTTCTGTGAGTGTGTTTTTATTGAAATCTTTTTGCTGTTTCTGTCCCCCAAATCCACATGTTGTTCCTGGCAGCCAGCCGGCCCCAGGGAAACCGCAGGCTGGAGCGCACATCCCCCCTCCCGCCAGCACCCCAGTCCCACTCCCCAAAGGCAGCGTCGCTGTTTCTGCTTCTGGGTCCTGCGGTGGTTCCTCCCCTCAGCAGGGATACTGTGTCCGTCTGTTTGCTGCTGAGTACCTGCCGAGAATGCGGGTTTTCGCTCACCACCCAGGTTTTAGGTGGCAGAGGGCCTGGGACTGCGTCTTGACCTCTTCACGCGGGGCACGGGCGCCCACACGGCTCTCCTGCAGGCGGATGTGCTGTTGGTGGTAGTCGGCGCCCCGGGGGCTCAGGACCCTCATTTCTGACTCCTGTCCTTCGTGTGGGGTGACTCTCGGGGTGTCCAGCTCAGCAACGGGACCCCACAGACTTCAGGCAGCTTTGGGGAATTTTTATTTTCCCCACCAAGATGGGGAACTAAGGATCGTCGCTGAGGGTATCGTGTGCTAAAGACCAAAGACCTTTTCAGCCAACCCCGGAAGGCGGTGCTGGCATCCCCTGAAGGCAGATGAGCTTGTCCGGGGCTTCCCTGGAGCCCTCCCCCCAGCCTGCGTGCGGGCTCCGTCCATCTGTCCGTGCCCTGAAGCCCGGCCTCGCTTCTGCCGCCCCCAGGTCTGCCTGAAGTACTACGAGCACGAGTTCGTGGAGCTGGCCTGCCAGTGCCCGGCCGTGGTCTGCTGCCGCTGCGCGCCCACGCAGAAGGCGCACATCGTCAAGCTGCTACAGCAGCACACGGGCAGACGCACGTGCGCCATCGGTGAGCGTGGGCGTCCGGGGAGCCGGGGTCCTGAAATGAAACGCGCGGGGACGTGCGCCCGTCTCCCTCCTGCCCGCCCGGTGGATGCCCCCTGTCTTCCTGGGTGTTGAAACCCCGTCTGCCGGTTGGCGAGGAAAGCCGGCCCCTCGCAGGTTCCCACTTCACGTCCGCGTTCCGTGCTTCCAGGTGACGGAGGGAACGACGTGAGCATGATCCAGGCGGCGGACTGCGGGATCGGGATCGAGGGGAAGGTGCGTCTGTCCGTCGTCCCCGCCAGGCCCCTGGTCAGCCCGCTCACACGCGTGGCCGGGGGCTGGGGGGAGGCGGACCCACGCTCTGAGGGAGCAGCTCCATGAGGGCACGTAGAGGACAGGCACGTCCTGCCGGGACTCGGGCACCTTCCTGGTCCCCGAGCTGTGCGGGGCTGCACCTGGGCCGCTCCCCGGATCCCCACAACCCTCTCTCAGCCCCACACACACGGCCCGCGCTCGGATGTCCGGGTCTCCCGGCCGGTCGGGAGCTGTGGTCTGCCTCCCGTGCTCACGTGAAAACACCCAGAGAGACCTGGACACAGGCTGGACCCCGGGCCCCTCTGCTTCGTGAATCAGGCCGCAGTGCTGAACCCGCAGCCGCTCGGCGGGGTGGCAGGTCCAGAGAACTGTCTTGAAGGTGCCCCGGTCCCTGCTCAGTTTCTGTGACACCGTCGGTGCCAGGCCGGGTCCTCCCAGGGTTCTGGCGGGCGGCTCCCGGGGCGGGGCCCGCGCTGTGCCCCTGTCTGGCCCTTAGCCCGGCCCGTCTGCCTTGGTCGCAGGAGGGCCGGCAGGCCTCGCTGGCGGCCGACTTCTCCGTCTCGCAGTTCAAGCACATCGGCCGCCTGCTCGTGGTGCACGGGCGCAGCAGCTACAAGCGGTCGGCGGCGCTCAGCCAATTTGTTATGCACCGCGGCCTCATCATCTCCACCATGCAGGTGCGGCGTCCGGAGCGGCCGTGCGGGGGCGCCTGGTGCCTTGCGGCCTGCGCGCATATTGGCCGACCGTGAGTAACGGGCGCTGCTCTCCTCCCTCCAGGCCGTGTTTTCCTCCGTCTTCTACTTCGCGTCCGTCCCTCTGTACCAGGGATTCCTCATGGTGGGGTAAGTGGGCCCGTCACGCGCAGACGTGGCAGCGGCACGTCGGGAGGGCTTGTAGCCCGGGAGCACGTGCAGGGGTCTGCTTGCGTGGCTCCCACACACTCAGCCTGAGGACGAATCGACTGGTGTACGGAGCCACGAAGTGGGGCAGCCAGAGGCAGCACGTGTCCGCTTATCCCTCCTACGACCCTGCTGTTAGGTTCTCATGGAATTTCTGTTTACACGGGGCAGCGCACCTGGGTCGGGAACTGTGTCGGAGCCGGGACTTTCTCCAGCCCTCGGCGGCGGCATGGTGGGGTGGGGGGTGGGGGGTGACTGGGTCACTCCCAGGCTGGGGAGCCCCTTCCTGAAGCCTGCGCCCTCCTGGCTGGACACGGTTGATCCTGACGGCGGCGTGAAGTTGGCAGCAGAGACCTCGAGAACGGGTGGTGCTGGCACGGGACCTCACATTCCGGGACGGACTCGGTCAGGCCTCCCGCGGTAACGAAGCTCATCCTCAGGGCGCCCGCCCGGCATCTGGGAAGCCCGTCCGCAGAGCGGCGGCCCGGGGCCCGTGGCGAAGGCTGTGCTCGTTGCGCTGCCAGGGCTACAAAGCGGGAGGCCTGTGTCAGACAAGAGTAGACCGGAGTTTCCTCCCCTCACCCCTCATGACCGCGCCAGCAGGTAAAGTCAGCGTGGCGGCCGCTGTGCAATGAACAACCCGCGCGGCTGCTCTCCTCTGCGAAGCCCCTCAGCCGCGGGCCGGGCCCCTCCACCGCGTGGTGAGGGCGACGGTGGTTAGCACACGTGTCCCGGCGCCGTCCTGTCCCCCCGCATCCCTAGGACACGGGTCTCCCGGCCTCAGCGTCTTCCCAGGTCGGCGGAGGACAAGCCAGCGGGTTATCGCACCCCGTGGAGCCCGGTTCAAGGGCACGGTTACGTGCGTGTCACCTGGCGGCTCCCTGAACCCCGAGAATCCCGGGGATTTCAGCGAGAGGCATCGGGGGCATCAGGGGCGCAACGTGGGCTGATTTCAGGGCGAAGCTGTGCGGGCGAGGTCCCGTCGCGAGTGACGGGGCTCCCTCGGCCTCCCGTCCTATGTCCTGGCCTCCTCCCCCCGGGCCAAGGGCGTCCGCCGCTTCCGCACACCCGTGTCTCCAGAGTGGACGTCAGAGCGAACTGGGGACCTGGTGGGACCAGCTCTGGGGGCGCAGGGCAGGCGGGAGGGGAGGTGGGAGGCTGGCGAGGGGTGGGCCGAGCCTGGGGTGTGGGCGCAGGAGAGCTTTTCAGGAAGAGGGAGCCCTGGGGCGGGCGCTTGTGCCCCGAAGAGGACAGGGCGCTGAGCTCGGCAGCGGGGGGCTGGGGCAGTGGCGGCGGTGTGAGGTGAAGGTGCCGCTCTCCTGCCACGTGGACGCATCCCTGAACGCCCGGCTTGCCGCCCAGGAGCCGCAGGGGCTGGATCCCGGTCCCCCTCGCCCCGGGTCTCCATCGTTTCTCCCCTCCTCCCCTGGCTCCTGTGTGGCTTGAGCTGTTGAACAGGTTAGGTTCTTGTGGAAATTAGAGCCTATCCTTCCCCACGGAACTCATGCGGACCCTGCCCAGGTCCCTGGAGGCTGAGGGGAAGCACTGCCCCTCCCGCGTCCCCAGGCCCAGGTCAGGATAAAGGCTTCACTGCGACTGGCTGTGGGGCTGGGCCTTGCGCCTGTTCAGGCAGCCTGCCCATAATCGCAGCAGGAGTTCCTAGAGTCATTCAAAGAGAGGGAAAAGCCTAAAGGTACAGAAAGCTACAAATTTTTTTACATTTTTCCGTTGCTTGCTTAAGTCTTTGCAATAATTATCACATTAATTCCTCTGAACAGCACAGAATTTGCACAGTAATGCTGGTTATGCCTTGAGTTTGTCCAGTGCATTTCTTCCTTGGAGGCCAAAGGAAAAGCATAACCATTCTCACTTTCCGTTTTTCTAAGTATGGATTTGAAAGTTTAAAAGGAAGTTTTAAGGGGCAGAGGTGACTACTCCCTAGATAAGAACTGCCTAAGTTCATGGAATTACAACCCTAGGCCTGATTTCGCTTCCCGTCTGCAGCCTGAGCCCTGTCGGCACAAGCACGCATTATTTTTAAAGCTCCTATTTATTATCAGCCTTCACTGAAAGTTTTATTTAAAGTTTCTCTGCATGTCCATCACTTAAACGAGGCGCCTGTAATTCTCTGAAGCGGTAGTCCCTTGGATTTGGCAGGAATGGAGGGAGATGCTTCTGAGTTAAGCTTCTTCAAAAATAAATAATAAAATAGTTTTGCCCTCACCTAGAAAACAAATATAAAGAACTGGGCGGGAAGCAATGTGGTGTTTTTATCAAATAAAATCTAACCAGACCAAACTACTGACCTTCCATGATGGAATAACTGGCTCTAGAAACTACAGGACAGTTGATAGAATTCCGTTCCACCTATGTACGGTTTTTATCCGAGTTCATTTCATTAGCTTTCTAGGGACTGGTGACCCAGGTGAGGCCCACCCGCACTGCTGGTTACTTCACGGAAGGAAGCTCGTGCCGAGGCCGCCCCGGTTCCCCCTGGAGCCCACCAGGTGGCACCTGGCCCACTCCCCTCACTTAGCCTTCGGTTGCGTCTGCCCACATACCTGAGGTCCTGGGAGGGGCTGTGCCCTACCTCCACACGCCTCCCTCGGCAGGTCCTCTGGGGAAGCACCGTGCATCCTGGCCCCACTTAGCGTTCACGGGCGTCAGCACATCCAGGGTTCTGTGAGACCCGCTCCACATAGTCGAGCCAAACCCCTCCTGTGCCCGACAGCTGCCGACGTCCCGTGTTCAGGCAGCATCCTTGGAGACACGCAGGTCTGCTCTAGCTGAGGTGTCCCTCTCGTGATGGCCACAGCTCCCAGGAGGCACCCCCGGGCCATCACAGGTATGCATCCTCGCAGGGGATTTCAGTGGGGAGCCTGAGGATGCGTGTGGGAAAACTACCAGATGCCGTCTTCACAGGGTGCCAGGAGGGCACGTGACATCTGAGGAAGAGTCCTGAGCTGTAAGCAGGAGCCTGGGCGAGTGATTGAGGAGGGGGGCTCGCAGCCCGTCACCGAGGGGCACCACGGAGCGACAGGAAATGCCCTGTCCTCCCAGCCCACGCGACTGGAAGACAGGGTGAGGTACAGGGAAAAGCTGTTTTCGGACCGTGGACACCAGGCAGCAGGCACTGAGGCCGGAGACAAGGGAAGCTGGCAGAATTCACAGCTGGAAATCCCTGGAACCTTGGGGGTAAAGATTCCTTAGGCACAAAATGCGTGAACTGTCACAGGAGAAATTGACAAGATGGACTCCATCAAAATTAAGTCTTCGCTCCTCTAAAGGCAATATTAATCAAATGAAAAGGCCGGGAAACCTACATCTGATAGAGCTCTGTACCCAGAGTGTTTCACGATCTCCAAACAGCTCAGTCTTTTAAGAAAAGGCTAAAGATTTGAACGTACATCACAAAAGAGGATGTAAGAATAGCCAATGAGCACACGAAAATATATCAACATCATTAGTTACAGGAAATGGAAATTTTAACCCCACCTAGAGGCCAAGTTAAGACAGACCGCGCTAAGTGTCAGCAGGAAGCTGGGGCTCCCGGGACTTACAGCTCCTGGCCGGAGTGCACAATGGTGAAACGAGCCCGGAAGACAAGTTGGTCGGTTTTTCATACGATTAAGCATATGGCCCAGCAACCCTCCCCTCCGAAGCCTTCTCC
>NW_020174135.1:695397-713572 GCF_003031525.2 Neophocaena asiaeorientalis asiaeorientalis | reverse complement strand
GGGGTCGGGCGGGGTGGGGGGAGCCAGAGAAGCAGCAGACGCCAGGTCCCTGTGGTCCGCGGCCCAGCCTGGGGGCTGATGGGGGGATGGGGGTCTGCGCTAGGACCCTGGAGGAAGCCACCCAGTCACGTGCTGGAAACTGCCCTCAGCAGAATCAGCTGATAAAAGGGGTGGTGATGATGTTTGTGATTTGGTTGTAAAGCCGGAGGAGTTTCTGGCACAATAACAAGGGTTCTTTCTTATCGACGGTCTTTAAGAAAATAGAGGCTCCTCGGACCCGCGCTGTGACACTCGTGAATCCTGGTGCAGGAGGGTCACCGGGCCGGGCGCATGTGCAGCTTGGTCCTCCTCGTGCGTCGGCTGGCTCCGGGGGATGTGGGCCGGGTTCTGCCTGGGTTCCTTGGCCCTTTCAGCCCCCTGAGTCCTAAGGGGACTAACAACAGCAACCAGAGATTTAGAGGAAAGTAAAGAGCATGTACTTGTTGACCTGACGCAGAAGTGAGAGGTTGAACCTGTAGGTAGAGAATCGAGCCATCAAAGTGCAGGCTGACACTGGACAGCAGACGGGAGACTTGAGCAGGGCACTTGGGGACGGCAGACGGGCCCGTGACAAGGCGGTTAGTGTCATCAACCACCAGGAAATGCATATTTTAACCGCAGTGAGCTGCCCCTCCACGCCTGTCAGAATGGCTGAAACACCTGACAGCAGCAGATTATGGCGAGGATTCAGCACCCGGATCCCTCATGCGTGCTGGCAGGGATGTGAACTGGTGCAGCCGCCCTGGAAGGCAGCTTGGCAGTCTCTTATAAAACTAAACATGCAGCTGCCCTATGACCCAGTGCCTGAACTTGTGGACATAGGATCCCAGGTGGCACCCGTGTCTCAAATAAGTGCAACTTTTACAAAAAACCTGGGCAGTGGATGTTTATAGCAGCTTTATTTGTAATAACCAGACACTGGGAATGACCCAGATGCACCTCAGAGAATGTCTGGGGTGCAGAGCTGCTCTGTCCACAACCACGAACGCTCCTCAGCCACCAGAGGACGGCCTGTCGTATGGCCACACCTGGGTGACCCTCCAGGGACTGGGGCTGAACGAGAAGCCGAGCCCCAGGCTCACCTGCTGTGTGGTGCGTGCGTGTCACCTTGAAGTGACAAAAGTTATAAGATGGAGGACAGTTGCCAGGGGTTCAGAGGGGCTGGGAGAGAAGCAGGCTTCAGGGGGCCCTGGTGGGCTTGGGTGCCGCGTCTGGACCATGTCAGTGTCGGCGTCCCGCTGGAGATCGGCTGCAGTGTTGGAGATGCTGCCTCTGGGGAAAGCTGGTTGAAGGTCCCCGTGGTCTCTGTGTTACTTTTGGTAACTGTGCTCACCTCTGCAGTGATCTCAAAATAAAAGCTTTAATTAAAAAAGGATCCTGCTGCCTGTCCGCATTTGTGGCTTGTAGACCTTGCTCCTGTACTGTGGGTAAGTATTCAGTTTTAGGACAAGTCGTGCTTGGTTGCCAACTTGTTTTTGTCTGCTTAGGGTTTGACCTTGGCCTCTGGTTCAGAGGTGTGCTCCTGGTGGTGCTGGGTCCCCCGTGTAACCTCCCTGCTCTCCTCCAGGTATGCGACGGTCTACACCATGTTCCCTGTCTTCTCCCTGGTGCTGGACCAAGACGTGAAGCCCGAGATGGCAATGCTGTACCCAGAGCTGTACAAAGACCTCACCAAGGTGCGGCCTCAGTTAGGCATCAAAGGGGAAAACGGCGTTTGCTCGAATGTTTGCAGTGCAGCTGTGATACCACGCGTCAAATTATAATTGCGAAGGGTGCTCATAACCGTTTGTGGAGCTTCTGTGGATTTAGAACCGTGGCTGAGGGCTCCCTCTTTCTGGATGAAGGGTGCTTTGAGCGGGGGCTCCCGGTCAGCACTGCGCAGTGGGTGGGGCCGGCTCCCGGCCCACCTGGAGCGGCCCTGCGTTCGAGCCGGTAGGAACCTGGAGCCCTGGGCGGAGCGCCTCTGAATGCCCACATCTCCTCCGGCCTTGGGCTTCAGAATTTTGTCTGAAAGGGACCTGCAGTATGTTTCCGTCCCTGAGACCCGCGTGCTGTTGTCACAGTGACGCTACTGAGGTAGAAGTCCACTTCCCCGAGCTGCGCAGGCTTCATTCACGCAGCCCAGAACTGCTCTGGGACAGTTAAACATTCCTGAAAGAAGTTTTAAATTTATCATGTTTTTTTATGAAAACATATCTCTGTAGCATAGAAAACATGCTCCACTGGGTGGAAGACATGCCCAGCTCCCCACACACAAACCCTGGTGACCTCAGAACCTTCCAACACTGAGAACAAAGTCCACGGACCCCCAATTAAATTTAGGTTTACAGTTGATAACCTGAAGTCACCGACTGATTTTTAAAGCTGTAGCCGAATGTTGTAACGGAGAAAGAATCAGATCGGGCATTAACAGGTAGACTCGCCCAGCTAACCTCTAACCGGTCCCAGTGGTGTTGGGTAAGTCACGTAAGTCTTTGGATTTGATGGTGTTATTGTAAGAATTTGATGAGATTAAGACTTTTTTAAATTTTATTTTATTTTATTTATTTCGGCTGTGTTGGGTCTTCGTTGCTGCGCACGGGCTTTCTCTAGTTGCAGCGAGTGGGGGCCACTCTTCATTGCTGTGCGTGGGCTTCTCATTGCGGTGGCTTCTCTTGTTGTGGAGCATGGGCTCTAGGCGCATGGGCTTCAGTAGTTGTGGCACGTGGGCTCAGCAGTTGTGGCACGTGGGCTCAGTAGTTGTGGCTTGTGGGCTCTGGAGCACAGGCTCAGTAGTTGTGGTGCACGGGCTTAGTTGCTCCGCGGCATGTGGGATCTTACCAGACCAGGATTGAACCCGTATCCCCTGCCTTGGCAGGTGGATGCTTGACCACTGCGCCATCAGGGAAATCTGAGATTAAGACTTTTTAAATCCATTGAAAAAAATAGAAAATGCCTGTATTACTTCTATAATCAGGGCAAAAATAAAGCTAGCTCAACAGTATAGTATAAAATAAGATAAAATAGCAAACATTATATTTCATATTTTGTTTGATAATAAGATATAGATGTGAGACATATATAAAGCATTATTATCGTGATAAAAATATCCTTGTGAATATTACAAGTAGAAGAAGATCTTTTTGGTTTAATACCCTAAGATGGTGAAACCATCATGATTCAGTGAATCAGAATAGGCTCAAAGATCCACAAACTACAGGAGGCTGTGGCGAATAGTTATAATTTTAGTAGATTGTGTGTTTCCTGATTTCCAGTGGCTCCAGAAATGTTTCCCTAAATGCCGCCTCACAGATATGAAGGGGAAGCCAGCTTTTTATGAACATCAGTGGAGGGGCTCGGTGGATGCTCAAGGTTAAGGTCACTGCAGGTGAGGCCAGGTGATGCTGCCAGACCGTCAAGGTGGGAGGACTTCCTAGCAGGACTTCAGTGTCCCCACCAGTGAGGGGACACGCCGCTTTCACCGTTGCCCACCAGAACCTTCTTTGTGGGTTGCCACGTTACTCTAGTGATAAAAGCAGGCTCCCGGGGTCACAGGTGTCCGGCGCTGAGTCCCAGCTCCCCTCTGACTGTAGCCGCGAGGTGGTGAATCCACACCATCAGCTGATACATTTGAACGTGAGGGGATGTTAGGAAACCACGTCCAATTCCAAGTAAGTTGGGTCTCGTTAAGGGTGCTGGCTTTCCATTCTTGTTAGGGTGGCCAACAGTTAGAATATTTCAGTATCCTAGAGTCAGGGCCGTACTCCTAATCTTTCAAGTATATATTCCTTTAAAATCGCATGCACCCGAAATGCTTTGACAGTAAAGTAGCACTAAGGCACTCAGCCAGTTAACTTGATAAGAAGTGAGTCTTTTTCTTATTGAAGCTAGAGGAACATTCTGGAGCTTGACATTGCTTCTGAGCCCAGCACTTTGCACCCGCTGGGGACAGGCAGTCTGTCCGAGTCCATCACTGTGGGTGGCACGGTTGAGGGTCCCGTGCCGGGCACTTGTAAAGACCTAGAAGGCTCTGCTCCTGGTCTCCACAAGCCTTCAGTTGGGAAAAGAAAACATGAATTCGGGGTAACTTAAATGATGGTTGGACAGTAGCAGAAAACAAGCCATGGTCTGGAATGTAAGTTACTGTCCAACAGATGATTTATCTTGTAAGTTCTGAGCAGAAATCTCAGGTCCCAGTAAATTCATCAAATACCACAGAGGTAATCAAGGGAAGCAGCGTGCACATCCCTTGTAAAACAGAAAGGAAAGAACTCTACTTGGAACAGTGGCCTCTCCCGTTGCGGAGCACAGGCTCCGGACGCGCAGGCTCAGCGGCCATGGCTCACGGACCCAGCCGCTCCACGGCACGTGGGATCTTCCCGGACCGGGGCACAAACCCGTGTCCCCTGCATCGGCAGGCGGACTCTCAACCACTGCGCCACCAGGGAAGCCCCATAGCCAGTCTTTTTATGCTAAGAGTATAAATGCCCCAAGCATCACCAATCTGACTTAGGGTTCTAAGGAGATTAGGCGATCCTGAATGTAAACATTTGTTCTCTGCTGTGTCTCCAGGGCCTAAATCTGGACACAGTGTCTGTTCCGTAATTGGCGAATGAACGAGGGAAGGAATGAATCAGTTAAACAAAGAGGCAACATTTCCTTCCTCTTCCTAAAACCACATAGTTCTCATTCCTTACAGAAAAGGATGTATTTGTAACGATGTTTGGGTCACATTCTGCTTTGAGCTGTTAAGCTTTACTCATGGTGAGTGCAGTCACTTCTGATTTTCTGGTGCTGCCAGTTAGAGGGGAAACATGTACTCATCCCTCTCCTAACCCTACAGATGACTTTCTTTGTCCTGAATGGTCTGTGGCCTCTTATGAAAAACCACCTGAGCCTGAGCTCTGGGGTCAGGACTTAGGTGACCCGTGGTCAGCTGAGCCAGCCCGTGTGCTCCTGAGATAGTTCAGTCTCGCAGCCGTGAGCTCAGTTACCGAGTCACAGTGTTATATTCGTGATAAATTAAACTACTCACTACAGAGACACCTGAGTTATGGTGGCACTGACTGTCAAGACATCATAGGTGATGTACAGTCCTTCCTAAAAGCCCTTGAAACCATTAGACGTTGAACTATTAGGACTACGTCACTGTTTTCATTTTCTGTTGAATAGTCTGAAAATGGTTTTAGCTTTTGAAATGTGTATTTATATCCTTGTATGATTTTAAAAATAATAGTGATAAGGAAAGGAAATTCAGGGTATAGAAATTAAAAAGGAAGAAATAAAAATATCTGTTTGCAGATGCCAGAATCGTCTATGTAGAAAATCCCAAATAATCCACAAAAAAACCCTCCTAGACTAGTAAGTTTAGTAAGGTTGCAGGATACAAGGAAAAAATATTTTTAATTATTTCTAATTCTGTATAGTAGCAATGAACAATTGAGATCTGAAAACAATTTTAAACACTGTTTATAACAGCATAAAAAAGTGAAATACTTCGGTATAACTAACAAAATATGTGCAGGATCTCCATGCTGAAAATTGTAAAACTGGCTGAAAGAAATCCTAGAAAGGAACAAATGAATGTTCGTGGATTGGAAGTATCAGTGTTGTTGAATATTGACAACTGATTCTAAAGTTTATATGGAAAAGCAGAGGAGCTAGAATTACCAAAACAAATTTGAAAAAGAAGAACAAAGTTGGAAGACTCCCAGTACCAGGTTTTTATCACTGGCAAAGGATAGACACACAGGTTAGAGGGTAGAACAGAGAGCCCAGAACTACAGCCACGCATGTCAGCCGGTCTTTGACCAATGTGAAGGGAAATCCAGTGGAGGACGGTCGTCTTCTCAACAGACAGTGTCAGGAGAGCTGGTCACCCTCGGTCCACACCTCAGGTCTTACACAGAAATTCACTCACAGTGGGTCATAGACCTAAATGTAAAATGTAAAACGATAGACCTTCTAGGAGAAAGTACAGAAGGAAATGTGCATGACCTGCGTTAGGCAAAGAGCTTTTAGATATGAGGTCATAAAGGAAAAAATTGATAAATTGGACTTCATCATAATTACAGACTTTTTTTCTGTGAATGACACTGTTAAGAAAATGGAAAACAAACCACAGACTGGTAGAAAATATTTGCAAATTGCACTTTTGATAAAGGACTTGTATCCAGCATATATAAAGAGCTGTCAAAACTCAAAAAGAAAACAACCCAAGTTTTTAAATGGGCAAAAGACCTGAATTGACACCACACCAAAGATGATGATGTACAGACGGCAACTAATCACTTTTATGAAAAAACGCTCAACATCATTTTTCATTGGGGCATTGCAAATTAAAATCAGATACCACCGCAATATGTTAGAATGGCAAAAATGTAAAACCGACACCACCAAATGCTGGCAGGGATGCTCAGCCGTGCTGGTGGGAATGCAGGCTGGTGCGGCTGCCCTGGAAGACAGCTTGGCGGTTTCCCGTAAAGGTAAACATACACCTATCACGTGACGCAGCAATCCTGCCCCTAGGTGTTTACTCAAGAGAAATGAAGAGGTACGTTCACACAAAATCACGTGCAGAAAAGTTGATGGTGGCTTTGTCGTAATTACCGAAAACTGAAACGACCGGCTACCCTTCCCCCCGTGAGGGTGCAGCCGCACAGTGGGATCGTGTCCGTGACGGGAGAAAACCCGTCCGTTCAGCAGCGCAGACGACTCTCAGATGCATTTTGCTGCAAGAAGAAGCCAGGCTCAAAAGGGAGTGTGACCCCAGTGATCTGCCGCTCTGGGAAATGCACAGCTTTAGGGAAAGAGGACAGATGGGCGGCCACCCGAGGTTTGCGGTGGGAGGGCGTGACTGGAAGGGGGCAGCGCGGGAGCTTTGGGGTGAGGGACTCTTCTGTCACACTGTGGTGGGTGGAGACTGGACCTCTGCCAGCACAGAACCGTCCACCCAGGAGCTGGCATGTAGACTGGGACAAAGGGCTCCAACCGCAGGACACATGAGCCACAGAACCACAGCGGGGGTTGCTGCCCTAAGAAGCCTCGGGGAGAGCGTCCATGAGTGCCTGCGGAGGGGGCTGGAGACAGACAGAGCCGCCGCCGGAGACAGGGCTCCCGCCGGCATCGCAAGGCCCCTGCACTCGGCGAGTCGGCGGCGGCGTGTCTGCTGCAGGTACAGAGGCAGGATGGGGGCTGGTGCAGGTACAGACAGAGGCAGGAAGGAGGACCTGTGTGCACACATGCCAGGGTCTGTCCCCGAGCGCGGCTGTTTCCTTCCTTTAAAAAACAATATTGCGTGGGGCTTCCCTGGTGGCGCAGTGGTTGAGAGTCCGCCTGCCGATGCGGGGGACGCGGGTTCGTGCCCCGGTCCGGGAAGATCCCACGTGCCGCGGAGCGGCTGGGCCCGTGAGCCATGGCCGCTGAGCCTTCGCGTCCGGAGCCTGTGCTCCGCAGCGGGAGAGGCCACAGCAGTGAGAGGCCCGCGTATCCCAAAAAAAAAAAAAAAAAAAAAAAAAATTGCCTTTTAACAAATGATGACATGTTTGAAGGTTGCTCTCCACTAACGCGCAGTGAGGCCTCGGGCTCAGCCAGGACGTTCTCAGGTGGCCCCTCGGGACCAAGCTGCTGCAACCGTCTCTTTCAAAGGTGTCCGTGGACGCCGGGTGGACGGGATTCAGCCTCTGGGTGTCCTTGTGCTGGCGCCTGCCCCCGTCCCGTGTACGGTTGGTTCTTCCCTCGTGCCGTTTAGCATCACGTGCCGCCTCTTCCTGGCGGGGACGCCCCGCACCCCAGCAGAGCCTTGGTCTCCTCCGTCAGGCCTGGCTGCAGCGCGGCCTTCGGGAAGTCTCCAGCTGCGGTGCTTCCCCATCCATAAACGGAAACGACGTCTGTGGGCTGTGCCGGCGGGCGGGAGACGCAGGGGATGAGCGTGAGGGTCTGTGAGTCCCGCGCCGCGGCCTTGCCGGGCTTCGTCCCGACACCCTCATCCACAGGCCTCGGGGACGTGCGCTGCCTCGGCCAGCCCTTGGCAGGAACGGGCTGGGCGGCGACTTGTGACCCCACCTCCTCCTCGGACAGAAGCGTCTTCGGGAGTGTGGTCGGACAGACGCAGGCTGGGTTTTCAAGGTGGAGCTTGCTGAGCCAGAAACCCTTGTTTGTGCTGGGCTTGTTTATGTGGCATCTTTTCCAGAGAGGGCCTCGGGGCCTAACTTCTGACTTCAGGTGTGATAGACCATCCTTTGTCACGCAAGGAAACTAAGAGGTAGATATAGGAAGATTTGTTCCCAAGAAGTAAAGAAGAAATGAAGGGAAATTGTTTTTACTATGCAGAATAGTGCGTTTCAATGTTTGTTTTATACACGTCGACTCCTGGGTCACTAGGAAGCCCGGGAATGGAGAGCCGTGGCTTAAGGTCACCAGAGGTCAAACAGGAGACCGCTCACCCCTTTACCATGAGCTGAGCGGGGCGGGCGGCCCGGGTGCACGGGAGGAGGACGGTGGCTGCATCAGTACGTGGGTTGGGCTGGGGGCCTGGGGTCTTGACAAGTCACACAGCTACTTGAAAACGTGTGTTCTGCTCTGTTAACTAAGCTGCTCCACTGTCTACCCTAGGGAAGATCCTTATCCTGTAAGACCTTCCTCGTCTGGGTTTTAATCAGTATTTACCAAGGTAAGATGGACCCGCCTTCTCCTGCACTGAAGCTTTTTTGTTTTCTATGGGCAATATTGTTTTCACCTCCCAGTTAAGTTCCAAAAGCTTAACATTTCATCAGCAGTTGAATATTGCTTTCAGTTTATCTTGTGAATCGATACCCCAGCAGCTGGTCCCGCAGGCCTCTTCACAACGCAGCGGGGGTTGGCGTTTTTACTGGTGCAGGTCACCTAAAAACTGACCTGTTTTTAAATAAAAGACAATCCAGAAAAATTTAATCAGCACTTACCACGCTGCCTACGCCCCACAATGGCTTTCTTTCTTGGCACGATAGCCGGACTTCGAGAAATATGAATTAGGAAGTCCGAAGTCACCAGCTGCCCCCTGCTTGGTGTCCCAGACAAATGGGAACCTGTGGGAGTGGTTAGCAGACGGCCCTGGAAGGCGGCAGCCAGCGCGCAGTTGCTAACCGGCGTGCAGGCACGGCTCCCCCCCCGACACTCTGCCAGAGTCCACATCTCACTTTGTCCCGGTCCAGAGTTTACACGGATCACTGGGTGCGGGTGTGCGCAGCCCGTGTCTGTCAGTGTCGGCAGCTCTCGCCCCTCATACAGTAACGGAGCTGCCGACCCGAGTAGGAAGGTCGTCGCGTCCAAAGCCACACCGCCCACCCTGGCTGTTTTCCAGGCGGCATCCTCATGTTCGGGGCCCTGGTGCTTTTCGAGTCCGAGTTTGTGCACGTGGTGGCCATCTCCTTCACAGCCCTCGTCCTCACGGAGCTTCTGATGGTGGCCCTGACCGTCCGGACGTGGCACTGGCTGATGGCGGTCGCGGAGCTGCTCAGCCTTGGCTGCTACGTGGCCTCGCTCGCTTTTCTAAATCAATATTTTGGTAAGTTGCTTTAGACTTCTTTTCTGAATAGCTGTCTCTTCCTGGTTTTTAAACGTTTTCTTTGTTGCCTCTAATACGTTATCTTAGATTGCAGATCGTAATAAAACCCACATCAGACAGCTTCACAACACAGAGCTTATTTCTGTGGAAAGATTAAACCCCTTGCAACAATACGTGAAGTCGTGCCGAGTTCTCCCCACAAGAGCTGTATTGTTTGTCCCTTTTCCTGACGGAGGCCGCTGAGGCTGCAGGGAAGAGGGCTTCCAGGATGGGGCCTGGCGCCGCCCGCCCTCCTCCCCCAGAGCCTCGGGGCCCAGCTGCCTCGGTCCCGAGCGGCGTCAGAACCTGGAGGCGGCACGTGGCCCAGGTCGCTGCGCCCCTGCCCCCTTCTCGCCCGCCCCTGTTACCAGCAGGGCCCTGAGGAGGGGGACTGCTTGCTGGGTGTGAGCGCTGGCTGGAGTGGGAGGGAGGGTGGGTCTGGGGGGGAGGGGGGTCACCCGACGTGGCCCTGGGGGAGGGTTGAGCCGCTCTGGGTGCGTTCGCACGGCCGTCCCCAGTCCCTCTCCAAGACTCCCGCTTCCCGTCCACGGCCGGCGCACTGATCTCGCCTCACCTGACGTGCCTCGTCAAACCCAGCTCTTCACTCCCCACCGTCGGAAAGATGAGCGCCTCACATTTCTGTGAAGTGGAGGAGAGCAACGGACCATAAAGTTATTTTTGGTGAAAAGTGATGGTAACATCACTTTTCACGTATTGTGAAAACATCTCCATTCGTCACAACAGAACTATAAATTACAAAGTGAATGTTTAGGCAAGTTTCAACAGCGAGAATTTATGAATTTTGTGCCTCTTCCATAAGTTTAACGTATTATATAGATGGTAGAGAAGTAAAAAGAATTCCATCATAAAAGCAGAAGTTAGTTGAATTCCCATCCAAGTATCTACTCAATGGTGAGTACGTACATAGGAAAACTGTTACAGATTCGTGTTTTTGCATTAAAAGAAACATTCACCAAAAACATAGCCATGGCACATAAGAAGTGGTTATTTTCAAATTACAATATTTTGGTTACTTTGTTTTGAGAATAGACGTTTGCTTTCCTGTGTGAACGCGAATTGACACTCTTGGACGGAGCGGTGTTGGCTTCTTCTCGGGCGTTGCCCTGGGCCCGCAGCTCCTTCTCCCAGCACGTGTGCACAGAGCACAAAGCAGAAGCTACAGCTGGGACACCAGCAGCAGGGCTGCCCGGGGACCCGTGTGAAGCAGGCACAGGCAGGGTGTCTCGTGGAGCCTTCTCGGGTCGTTGACGCTACCACATCCTTCAAGACTGCAGAAACTTAGCAGAACGCCGTCACTCCAGAGGCTCGACTGATAAAGAGCCCCGCCTCCCCTCTTCGTGGCGTTTGCTGTGGGCTCCTCCCGCCTGGCGACAGCGCAGGAGGCCCTGGGCCCCATCGGGGTTCTGCGGCTCATAAGAGGGGACGGTGCTGGGCGTCCTGCGTCCCCCGATGAGCACCCGTGTCCGTCAGGCAACCGTGCGTCGTCCCCGCAACATTCTGCCGTGAATTTTTAGTGATTGGACCCCTGGAAAACACTTCCCGGGTTTTCTACAATGTGCTTAAACACAGCCTGGGACCCCGTGTGCCCTGCACGCAGGCCCGGGGTTTCCCTGCCCTTTTCTGGGCCTCAGCGGCCATGAGCCTACCAGGCTGCTTCGACCCACTTCCGACGACAGTCTCCGGGGATGGCTGTCCTAGGATCGGCCGCCTGTCGGGTTCTCACACGGCTCTTCACCCGCCAGGATTAGAACAGCCGTTAACCCTGGGAACACCAACCTGTGGTGGCAGGACCGAGGGGCACGGGAGGTGGGCTCATGGGGACAGCTCTGCCAGCGGCCTCAAGGCCCCGACGCCCAGGGTCGCCTGTCCTCAGGACGCCGAAGATGAGCCCGGACGGTCTGAGCCGGCCCCAGGCTGCCTCTGGACCGAGCCCACGGGCCGTGCAGCGCCTGTCCTGCGCAGCTGGTGCTTTGTGTCTCCTGTTAGAGGAGCCCCTGCCCGTGGCGTGCAGGGAAAGCAGTGCTGTAACCCAGACCCCGAGGCTCCACGAGGCCCGCCTTTGCGGCGCCCTGGGCGCCTCTGACACCCGTTCCCGGATTTCTCTCCCACAGATGTTCCCTTCATCATGACCATGACCTTCGTGTGGAAAGTGTCAGCGATCACGGTGGTCAGCTGTCTTCCTCTCTACATCCTGAAGTACTTGAAGCGGAAGCTGTCCCCTCCCAGCTACTCCAAGCTCTCCTCCTAGGGCCACGCACCTGCCACGGAAGGTTCCGGCACCTTCGGGCCCGTTTCCGTGATGCAGGGTGCGCGGCGGCGGCTGCCGAGAGAGGGCGTGAGGCAGGAAGGGCCCGGGAGGTGGCCAGGGTGGGGCTCCGCAGACAGTCGCGCCGAATCCGTGCCGCGGCCGGATTTCCTTTCCTTCCCTTTTTATTGTTTCTCCAAGTTTAATTTCCATGTCGAACCAGCTTGACTTTCTGTTGAAAACGCGGCCTAACAATTTCACTGCTACTGTAAAGCATCCATCTTTGTCTGCTGTTCTGAGAACTGAAACGAAAGGCCACTTCATGTTCGGCAGTTTCCTAACATTCAAATTCTTTCTTTGATGTTACAATATGGAAAGCCTCCCCGCTTAACCAGAATAAAGTCTCGATGCTATAAAGGCCCGTGTCTGTGCCACTCCCTCCCCGCCTGCCCCTCCCGCGGGCCACGCTGGTCCCGGCGGCGCCCACGGCAGCCACGTGGCGCAGGACGGGGCATTTGCCCGTAAGTCCACGGCAGCAACTCAGGTACGTCCCGAGGCTCTGCTGTTAGTCAAGCCCGTTTCTGAGTTCCCATCCTTTCGACGTTTGTGAAGTCACGCAACTGCACACCTCGTTGTCGCCTGGCTCCGGCCGCCTGGGCCCCCCTGGCTGTGGGCGCAGCGCCTCGCTGATGCTGGGCTGGAAAAACGCTTCCCTGAACAGCCGAGTTCGTTTGTTCAAGGGGCACTTCTGGGCGGGCAGCGGCTCCACCGCTGGGAGCTGCCCGGGGTCTGAGCGGTGTGCCGGGACCCTCGGTGTGCCTGAGGCCCCCAGGGCTGGGTCCCAGAGGAGGAGGGGTGATGCCCAGAGCTGCTCAGACTGTCCCACCAGCACCTCCCAGGTGGCCGGTCCTCCCCCGCCCACCGGGCGTCGCTGTTTCAGCTCCTCGCAGAGCTGCGGGTTTGCGGGGATCTGGGGCCAAGGGAGGAGCTTGTGCTCAGGACCCAAGGGGGACCTGGGGGAGGCCGGAGGGGCTGAAAGGGGACAGGCGAGGCAGGCTTACGGGCTGTGCCAGCCACGTGCCCTGAGAAACCCTGGACGTCTCACCAGGGGTTGGGCGCTCACCCACGAGGCCTGACGGGGTCAGGTGGACGGGCTCCCCGCCTTGGAGGGGCCAGGAGGGGGCGCCTGGGGGTGGAAGGGGCTGGAAGGCCCTCGTGCAGAGTGAGCACAGCCGCGGCCGTGAGGGAAGGGGTGACAGGACGCAGGCGACCAGGACGGGGGTGCTGTTTGCAGGCCGGTAGGTGCGCCCTTCAGAGGATGTGAAGCCGACGCAGCAGCGGGCGGGCGGGCGTTCTCCCTGAGAGCCCAGGTCCGGTCTGTAGTTTGACTGGACTGTAGCTGCGTGCGGGGACCGCTGGTGACGGAGGGAGGGCACGCTGGGTGTGAGGAGGGCCCAGTCTCCACCACCGTGTCCCCTAGAGCCTAGACGCCACTGGCCCCCATTACTGTGTGACGTAGACGGATGGCGGGGGTCAGATGGACAAGTGGAGGAAGGGTGGGCAGGTGGATGACGAGTGGAGGGGCGGGTGGGGGGTGAACGGCTCTTCCGCAGCCCCTGGAGGTGGCCCCGTCCTATTCCAGACTCGTGACCGTCATCAGTGTCTCTGAGTCAGGGCCGCACTGTGTCCGCCGAGCCTGTGAACTCGCCCGGCGGCGCCCCGGGGGACGGGGGTGTGGGCTGCGGAAGTGGCCTCTGCTCCATCCAGCTGGGATGGCCTGCGTCGCCTGCCTGGGCCCCTGCTGTGGGAGGGCTCAGGGACCCCCCCGCCAGGGAGTGCACCCCCCGGCCCGTGGGAGGGTGGCCGGCGCTCCCTGCACCTCAAGCCCGTCCTCTGAGCCACGTGGGTGCAGGCATGTCCCCACGTCCTGTCCGGGGGCCCCTGGGAGCCCTTCCGCTGGGCCCCCTCCCTCGCTCCACCGAGAGGCCCTGGAAAGGCCCCTGTGCTCTGTGGACCAGGGACTTGGGTCAGGGCCTGCTGTCTTGTCACCCCGTCCCACCGGAACCCCAGATGGTCTAAGAGACCCCGAACAGAGCTGGGGGCCCTCCACCCCCTCAGGCTCCGAGTACCCCAGAACCCACGAGAGGCCCAGCCCAGGCCCTGGGATGGGGTCACCCGCTCGAACCCAGCGTCATCCCCCCGGACGCGGCCTCGGTCTGTCCACTCGGCCTACCAGGCCACGCCTTGGGGGGGTCACTGCCCCAGTGACTCGGTGCCCTGGCGCCCCCGGCCTTGACCCATCCCAGGACAGCGCCGGACAGACAATGAGGGATGCGGAGACTGAGGCTTGGGGAGGTTTAAGGGATTCCCCACCTGGCCCGTGGCAGCATCCCCACCCCGTGCAGGTAAGGGCTGGGTGGGGACTCCGGGGCCCTCAGGCACAGGGTCAGTCTCTGTTCCCCTGCAGCCACCGCGACCACATCCCCCCTTCCTGCACTCGGGCCGCCTGGGGACAACGTGGCCAGAGGACGAGCCTGGCGTGTCCTCGATCCCAGACACGCCTCAGCCTCGGGGAGGGGGAGGGTCCTTCACTGCCACCTGGTCCCCCAGCCAGGTCCCCACAGTCAGGCCAGCCGCCCCAAGCCCCTCAACACAGCCCAGACCCTCGCTCAGGAAACAATCCTGTGTCCCCCAAACAGGCGGGACCCTGGGGCGCTGCTGGGCGGGACCTTCCTGCATGTTCTCTCCTGAAAGCTCTTTGTCTTGGAATGATTTAGACTCGGGAAGCTGGCTGTCCACGCGAGGAGGACCGTGCTGGGCTCCCCGACTTCCCACTAAATCCTGGTCTGAGCCCTCCGGTCGGGAAGGGTCCTCGTGTCCCTCTCTCCCAGCCGTGGGGAGCTGGGCGGGGAGCCGGCGCCCCGAGCTTCTGGGCAGGGCTGGGACGGGCCCGGGGCACGGCGGGCAGGTCGTATCGGTTTGTGTCCTCAGGAAGGGGGTGCGGTGGCTGCTCCCCTGCGATCCCGCAGTCGCCGGGCACTTTGGGACCCAGCGGGCCCTGCTCAGCCGAGCTCCGGCCGCCTGGCTGGGCTCCGATAAACAGGAAACGCCTCGGCCACCGCGCCCCGGGGAGCGGCTGTAATTCCGGGAGATTCCAGCAGGCGGCGCTGGAAGCTAAGAAATGCCGCCCACGGCCCGCAGGGTCCAGGCTGATGCCTGGGCTCTTAGGCTCCGGGCGTCTCCTTGGGCTGGAACGGCCGAGCCCAGAAAGTGTGATTCCCTGAGGGGCCGGGGTTCGTCGCCTTGAAGCACCTGCCTTCACCCGGGCGTTTGTGTCCACGCGGCGTCCACTCTGCCTGCGTGGGGCCCGGGGTACCTCCTCATAATCAAGCCCAGGCGGCACCTCCCTCCGTCCTCCCGGGGAGACCCCGCCAGCGGCCCCGCGGCTCCTGCCCCCGTCCCAGTGGAGGGGGGCTCCTGGTGGGCCCGGAAGGCTCTGGGGCCTTGGGCCTCGGAGACGACGGCTGAGCGGAACCGCGGGGCCCAGCAGGACCGAGGTGTGAAAACAGTCCTCCCTGAGCTGCGGCATTTTCCCAATTTTTAAAACCAGAGAACAGCCCCACTCCACCCCCAGTGCCCTTTTCCAAGGCTCTTCCCGGAACTGGCCGCCTGGGCTCCGCAGCTGCAGCTGCAGCCCGTCCGTCCCCGCGCCGCTCTCGTGGTCCCGGGGCCCTCATGGCTCAGGGAGGCCGGGAGGCCGCAGACGCCAGGCCTAGCGCGCGGCAGGGGCACCTTGAGGGCACTTGTGGACGTGGACGGCCCCCGCCTGCCTCTCCCGTCCCCTCTGCCGGCCGCGGGGGCGTGGGAGGAACACCGTGGACGGCTCTGAGCCCCGAGGGACGGTCGTCACGTGGCTGCTGCCGGGACCCCAGGGTCGCAGGAGGCTCCGCCCACCGCGGGCCGCCCCGGGACACGTGGCGGCCGGCGCCCGCATCGGTCGCCCATCTGGGCCCCCTCCTCGGGCCGCCTGGAGCTCCATGTCTGTCCACCTGGCGGGGTGGCCAGTCAGTTCCGGAGGCAGAGCCGGATTCGCGGCCAGAAGGCGCCGGGCTGAGGCCTGGGCAGAACTTTGGACCCTCTGGGCCGAGGAGCAGACACGACCTGCGCAAAGGGTGAAGAAAAGGCCAGAACCGGCAGGGGAGCGGCGCGGGGGACGCCAGGCTACCACTACACAGGGCCCTGCGGGAGGGGCTCCCGGTTCCCGGGCGCGGACGGGCCCCCTCGCCCCCCGCGGCCCAGCAGAGCCCCTTCCGTGTTCACTCGACACGACGCCCTCAGCAGAGCCTGAGGGGCCGTCGTCGCAGCCGCGACCCCCAACGTCCTGGGAAGGGGCCCCCAGACAAAGCACCGCCAACCAGGTGGAGGGACGGAGGTTCACCCCCTCGGTTCTGGAGGCCGGGAGTCGGAGTGAGACGGCGTCCAGGGCCGCCCTCCCTCCCAGGCTCAGGGGCCCCGCCTGCCTCTCCCCGCCTGGCCCGCCGCGCTCCTGGCTGTGGCCGCGGCGCTCCGCCGACCTGCGCCCGCGCCCTCAGCCCCGCCACCCCCTGCGTGTCTGTGTCCAAAGCCCCGGGTTCTCTGACGACGCCGGCCAGTGGGTGGGGCCTCGCTCCGAGACAGCCTCATCGTGACCGAGCCCATCTGCAAAGACTCCTCCCAAGTCCTGCGATCCCCGGTGACCTGCAGGGGGTGCGGGACACCTCAGCAGTGTTGACTCTGAGTGACTTGATATCATTCAAGGGGTCCAGTCTCTTCCCGACCCGAAGGTGCAGAGGAATCGCCAGCCAAGCACTGAGACGGTTTTAGTCTGTGATGGAATCAGGTGCCAGGGTGCGGGCTGCGCCCTCGCGGCCACACGGTGCTGGGCACCCAGCCCTGCCAGCCGACCCCGAGGAGCTGGATCTTGAGAAAAGTCAGACGCCCACGTGGCTGAGTGGAGCCCCGGCCTTTAACCTGTTGGCTCCCAGGAGCCGCCGGGGGTTTCTGTAAAGCTGGGGGCTTCTGGGCACAACTGCAGGGGGTACCGTCCACACACAGGTGAGCTGCACTGTGGGACGTCCCCTCAGTCCCGACGTCCTCCCGTCCTGAGTGGCCCTGACTGTCGCTCCGAGGGGAGCGGGGGTCCTCTGGGCGTCTGGAGGCTGTTGCCGTGACGACGACTTTGGGTCTCACCCCAGGACAAGGGGTGCCATCCTTCTTACTGTTTTCCTCAAACAGGAGAGGAAGGCCGCTGCGCCCCCAGACCCACAGCCCGAACTGTGGCGACGTCTCACAGCTCGGCGTGCAGCTTCCTGGCCCATGAGCCTGGGTGAGGGCCCCGCTCCAGCTGGTGAGTTCCACCCTCATCCGAAACGACAGAACAGAGTAACCAGCAAATGTCGCGTTTACCTGCCCGCCCCGGGCCCGGCCTGAGCACCTGCCCTGCGGCAGGTCCCGAGGAGGTCCTGGAGGAGGTCAGCTCGGGACACCGTCGTCACCCTCCAGCCACACGTCTCACTGACGTCCTCGGAGCAGCTCCTGTTTTTCTCTAAGGATCTGTGGTTTTCAGTCCCCGAAGGTCGTGAGGCTGTGTCACTGTCACGGTGCCGAGGCCACTCGGGAAGAGCCACCAGCTTCCTGAGGGAGGCGATGGCCCACAGGTGGTGGGTGCGTCCCGCGCGGCCACCAGCTCGAGCTCAGCGCTCCCACTTCCAGGCGCCACTTGGCGGGATGTGAGGCGCTCGTGCCCAGCAGACTGGATGGGCCCCTTGGTTCAGGCGCCACCGCCCCGATGCCGAGGACCCTGGGAGCCTGGCGGGGGCTCCGGGGGCGAACCTCCCACTCCCCGGCCACCCTGTGTCCTCGGCCCAGCCCTGAGGTCCCGCTGCCCGGCCGCCTGGAGCCCGTGCTGACGGCGGGGCTGTGAGGTCCCCAGCTGGCCATCCCACACCCCGCCACCTCTGGGCGTGAAGCCTGTGGCGGGAGCCTCTCGGCAGGGGTGAGGGGCTCCCCCCGCGACCTGAGGGTGGCCACCTCCTAGCAGCAGGGCGTCCTGGGGGTGCCGGGGACCCCTCCTGCCCACCGCCTGCCACCCCACGTGGGCACACATGCAGGGCTGTGGATTCCGCCCCCCTGAAATCGCTGGAACATTCTGACTGATGCCACCCCGCCCCTCAGGAGTTCTCTCTGCCCCCTGACCATCCCCCCAATTTGTGACAAAATGAGAAGAAGCTGAAATGGCAGCAAGAAGGAGGCAGGTGACCCGGGCAAGC
>NW_020174135.1:687388-695365 GCF_003031525.2 Neophocaena asiaeorientalis asiaeorientalis | reverse complement strand
ACGTGGCCCTAGCGGTCTGCAGGACGTGCTGCCCTCGGCCCAGGGACCCTGCTCCCGGAACCTCCAGCTCGGGGCACCCACGTGGGTCCTCAGGAGGAAACTGGGGAAGGTGGACAGCGGGTGGACACCCAGCTGGTGAGCTTGGGGGGAACCTGCAGCCATTTCAGTAACCGTATCCCCCAGGCTGGTGGGTGAGCCACTCAGCCGCAGACCCCTCGCCCGGGACACCGGGGCCATTGAGGGCCCCTGTCACACTGCCCAGTAGGGGCAACCAAGGCCCAGCCCACCCAGCAGCCTGGTGCCCAGCGTGACCAGATCAGGAGGACACCCTGTGAGGACCACAGCTGAGAGCATGGCTACGTTCATCATTAAAGATCAGTGATGGGGGCTTCCTTGGCGGCGCAGTGGTTAGGAATCCGCCTGCCAACGCAGGGGACACGGGTTCGAGCCCTGGTCTGGGAGGATCCCACATGCCGCGGAGCAACTAAGCCTGTGCGCCACAACTGCTAAGCCCGTGAACCACAACTGCTGAGCCTGTGCTTTAGAGCCTGCGAGCCGCAACTACTGAAGCCTGCACGCCTAGAGCCTGTGAGCCACAACTACTGAGCCTGCGCACCTAGAGCCCATGCTCTGCAACAAGAGAAGCCACCGCAACGAGAAGCCCGTGCACCGCAACGAAGAGTAGGCCCCATTCACCACAACTAGAGAAAAGCCCACACGCAGCAACAGAGACCCAACGCAGCCAAAAATAAAAATAATATAAATAAAAAATAAATTGAAAAAAAAACGACGATGACGAGGGAGGGACAGGGACAGGGAGACAGAGGGGGGCCCAGCCACAGAGCCACTCCTGACGGGGACGAGAGAACCCCTGGGTTACTTCTTCGCTCCCCCAGGCCCAGAGCCCACAAGGCTGTGGCCATGCCCTTTGTCCTTGGGCCCCAGAGGCCTTGGTTCTCCACCTGCACTGGGACGGGCGCTGTGTCTTCTTTGGAGCACCTCCAGCCTGGAGCTGACTGCACCCCAGGTGCCAGGCCTGGAGGCCCCCCGCCACCCTCCCCACTGCCCCAGGCCCTGCCGAGGTCCGGCCACCAGCCTGGAGGGCTCACCGGAGCGCAGATCCTCGGAGGGGAAGTTGTTGAGAACCTGTCCAGAGCGGCCACCGCGACGCCACCTACAAACCAAGCACAAGCCGCTGGTCCCTCGAAGAGCCCAACTCAGAAGCACCGTAGGATCCAGAAACCCCACGTCTGGGCGTGCCGCCCAGAGACTGAAGGCAGGGTCTCAGGGGGAGTCCGCACCCACGGTCAGGCCAGCACCGCTCCCACAGCTGAAAGGTGGACACGACCCAAACACCCGTCCACGGACGAGCACAGAGGACAGCGTGGCCCCTGCACACGACAGAATCCGATTTAGCCTCGAGGGGAGGGAACGCTAAGCCTGGTACAGCCCGCTTGGACCTTGAGGACACGATGCTGAGTGAAATAAGCCGTCCCGAAAGGACGGATCCTGTGCGATTCCACTTACACGGGGGGCCTGGGCTAAGCAGGCGAGTTCACGGACCGGGTGACGGTGGGGGAGGGGCAGGGAGCCGGAGCCGCTCGGAGACCGATTGTCAGTTTGGGAGGATGAGGAGGCTCTGGAGACGGATGCTGGTGACACTGTGAAGGTACTTCACGCCAGTGAGCTATACACTTAAAAATGGTTACGCTGGTAAATCTTTGTTACGAGTATTGACGCAAGTTTTAAAGGGACAAGCACAGTACAGGCTCTCTTGCTGTCTGGGTACCTGAGGCCCAAATGGGGGCCAGCCAGAGGGCTGTGCGGGGGTGTCAGCCCCATTCCCCCACCTGCCTGGGGACCCAGCAGCCCAGGGCCCTGCGACAGCCCCAGGCTCTTGGGTGTGGGTTTGAAACAGCATCGTCACTGAGGGATCACGTCCATTGACACTCTGGCAAGATGCCACTTCCTGTTTCCAAGAAGGAAAAAAGGCCAAGCAGGCTTGTAGAAAGCTGTCTCGGCTCCAACATCAAACAGCTCACCACGGCGTCTCAGTGAGTTCAGTGTAAATGAACCAGAAGCACGTGGGTTAAATTTCCCTTGAAATTCACTCCGGTTTAAAATTTAATGGAAAAAGTGGCTGGCAAAACTTGTTTAGAGCTTTATTGAACCAAAAACGCTTTAAAAATAGTTTGGGAAGCCCGGCAGCCCCAAGCCATGGGCAGATTCCACCTCGCCGCGGGGTCGGGTCGGAGCCCTGGGCCCGGGAGTGGCGGCTGGCCTGTGCACCCACCCTGAAAACTGCGCCGCATGTAAAACGAAAGCCAATCAGAGCAGAGACGGGGACTCAGCAGCCTCCCCGTCTAAGGCTGGGGTGAAAGCGGCACGCCCTGGGTTGCTGCTTAATTGAGCAAATTTGCCGCCAGAAAACTGTTACTATCATTCCTCTTACTCTTTCACAAAAGGAAAGCTTGTGAGCTCACAGATGCAGACCCCGACACTCGCCAGAAACAAGAGGTGGGACCTAGTCCCCTCCGGCCGGGTCGGTGGCCAGAGCAGACGCCGCGACGGCCAAACCAGGGAGCTGAGTGCCCTTCTCTTCCGCACGTCCTCCGACTTCTCAGAAATAAAGGACAGGGCTCACCAAGCCCGCAGCTGGCCTGAGGCTGGCAGGGAGGGCGCGAGGCAGCCGCCCGGGGCTCAGGGCAGGGGGAGCTCCAGCAGGTTTCCCAAGAGAACCGACGTGAAGCTCGAGGACTCTGCTGGCGGGGCGCTCGCAGCCTCCGCCCTCACCCATCCTTCTGCATCCGCTCCGAAGCTGCCGGTCCCTCTCGGGCCTTGCAGAGCAGGGGCAGAGCCCGGGTGCCAGCGGCGGCTCCTGTGTGACCTGGGGTTCTAGCTGAGGCCGAATCCCACAGCAAAATAGACGGAGGCAGCGAGAGAGGGAAGGGGTCTCCTCCCCTCGTGAGGAACCCAGAGTTGGGCTTTCAGGTGCCTCTGGATCCAGGTGATCAAACCGCCCAGGAATCTGCCTCTGGCCGCGCCTTCCTCACGGGCCCAGTGGGCACGGCTTCCCGGGGGGGCCTCAGAGCCGGGGGCTCACCCCCCCACGGCCCCCAGGAGCTGAGTCCCAAGGGGAGCAGGGCAGCCCACGAACCACACGGAGGGGTCCCCGGGCGAAGTTGCCTGACGGGGGTACCGTGGGGAGAAGAGGGGCCTGGGGTGGCACCATGGCCACCAGCCCGGCAGTGGGTCAGGAGTGCCCCCAGCGGGCTGTCAGCCGGGCTCCTCGGCGGGTCCTTTGGAGGGAGCGCTGGGTGGGTGCTTCCCGGGCACCCGAGGGAGGGAGACTGCAGGACATGACGTGGCCTGGGCTCCCGGAAGGAAATACACACCACCCAGCCTTTGAGTTTGTTCCCTGGAGCCGCCGAGCAAAGTACCACGAACTGGGGCCTCAAAGTGACAGAACGATATTCTCTCACAGCCCCGGAAGTGCAGGGTCAGGGCACCGGCAGGGTCGCGCTCCCTCCTAGGCTCCAGGGCAGGGTCCTCCTGCCTCTCCCAGGGGCCGGTGGTGCTGGCGTCCTCAGGGGCACTCCCGTGTCGCTGCCCCGTCACCTTCTCTCTCATGAGGACGACGGCCACATTGGGTCAGGCCACGTAATGACCTCCTCTTCACTGATCCCATCTGCAAGGACCCTGTTTTCACATACGGTCCACTCACGGGCACCAGGGGTCAGGGCTCCAGCGCCTCCTTGGAAGATGCAATCTGGCCCAGGACGCTCTGGCTCTGAGATGTTCATCACGTTCGTTGAGCGGCTGGGGGCCGGTCACCGAGGAAAGCGGGCAGGGCCTGCTTTAACCCTCACCACAGCCCACGAGCTGAAGGCCTCGAGGACGGCTCCCCTGGGTGCCGCGCGGGGCTGCAGTGCAGACGCCACGTTAACTTCTGCGCTGCAAGCGTGAGCTCAGCTGACCTGCTTCACAGTGAAAACGCAGAAAATCATCTCACAGAAAACAACCATTTAAAGCCTCTGCAAATGCTCCTAAGGACAAAATGGCAAGTGAAACATCTATTCAAGAAAATCTACGGAAACTGCTTTAAAAAGGAGAGTCTTTGGTATTTGAACCGAGACTCCCCCAGCGTCCCAGCTCAGCGAGGAGGCGGCTCCAGTCCAGAGGCTGCAGCCACCAACGCGGGGCTCCCTGTCCCCGTGGGCTGAGTCCCCGGGGAGTGCGGCTGGGAAGAGGGGCACCTGCTCCCACGCAACCCCCACCCCTGCAGTGGAACGGAGGCTGTACCTTGAGAATGCCGGGAGCCCCAGAGCCCTCGCCCCCGCTTGTGAGGGTGGTTCCACGCCAGGAGAGACCTGCATCACAGTGAAGGCACTGAGAACCACAGCGAGGAGAACACCCTGAGGGCAGCAAGAGGAGAGTGTGGTCCCTTCAAGGGGCGCCCGGTAGGACTGACCCCAGACGAGACTGGCCTTCCGCAGAGACACCGCAGGCCGTAAGGCAGTGTCTAGCACATCCCAAGTGCTCAAAGGAAACAAAGAAACCGTCAACCAAGAATCCCATACTCAGCAAAGCTATCTTTCAAACATGAGGGTGAGATGAAGATCCAGATACACAAAAACTGAGAAGTGGCTGCTGGCAGATCCGCCTTACGAGAAGTAAAGGAAGTTCTTCAGGCTGAAAGCACACGACCCCAGACGGAAACTGAATCCACACGAGGAAAAACAGAGTGCTGTTAAGGTAAGCAGGTCATTGTATAAAGCAGCGCAAATGTATCGTTTCCTCCTGTGTTCTAATAACTGATTTAAAAAGCAATTGTATAAAATTACATAGATATAATGTAATGGCAGGCCTATTACCAGTGGAAATGTAATACATGTGTGATATTTTCATCAATAACAGTACCAAGGAAGTGGGTGGAGCAGAGCTGGGCTGGAGGAATTGACTACAGGTGGTAAAGGAAGCACGACTGCAGAGTCCCCTGAGTTTGCAGCATTACTATTGGTCATGTAAGTAACATAATGCCATAAACAGGGGAAAAAGGAATAAGCCCACATAAGATTAATGCTTATGTATATCACTGGAATTAAGCTAGTATAAATCTGAACCTGACTGTGATGTTAAAACGTAAGTGGTAAACCCTAGAACAACCACTAAGGAAATAACTTCAGAAAGGGTGAAAGTCATTAAAGAATTCATAATGCTACATGAGACAACATTCACTTAACATAAAGAAAGCAATAAAGGGAGAACAGAGGAACAAAACAGACACGAGAAACACAGGAAACAGGAAAAATGAGATGGCAGATATAAATCCAACGATACCAACGATAACGTCAAGTGTGGATGAATTTAACAAGCTGATAAGAAGGCAGAGATTGTCAAACTGGACGGAAAAAAGGTGATCCAACTTGCAGCTGGCCATAAGAGGCACACTTTAGATTCAAAGGCACGAATGGACTAAAGGGGTGGAAAAATATACTATGCAAAGAACAAGTACGGGAAGGCTGGAACGGCTGCACCGATGTCAGACAAAATAGGTTTTAACACAACAAGTGTTATTACAAACAAAGAGGGATGTTTCGTAATGATAACAGGGCCAATCCATCAGGAAGACATAACAATTAGAAACATATGTGCATCTAACAACCGAGCTCCAAAATATATGAAGCAAAAGCTGATGGAGGGAAGGGAGAAATAGATGGTCCTACAGCAATAGGTGGAGGCGTCAATACCCCACTTTCGATAACGGATGTAACAACCAGACGAAAGTCAACCAGGAAGCAGAAGGCTTGAGCCACACCGTAAAGCAACGAGGCCTAGAAACGTGCTTAGGATGTGCCACAGCAGGACACACATTCCTCTCAAGGTCACGTGGAACGTTCTCCAGGCAGGATGTTTTAGGCTATAAAGCAGACTCATCTGTCCAAGGCCACCACACTGGACGGCGGTGCGAGGGGCTACGGAGGTGGGCAGAGATGTTTCAGACAGTGATAAGGACCCGGGGAGGGGGGGCAGGTAGAGTGGAGGAGGGCTCTGGGCGTTGGTGGGGGTGAGGCTGAGACTCAGGGTGGGTGGCAGTGAGGTGGGGGAGGGGGAGGGACAGCAGGAGCCACGCTGAGAGCGGTGCTCAGGGGAGGTGACTGACTGATGACTGCGGCTTTAGACCTGGTGGTGGTGCTTGGAGTGTGTGCTCGGGAGACGAAGGAGGCCCCTGCACCGTTCCAGGGAAGAGGGGTGGATTAAAGAGCGATTTCACAAGTAAACGCACAGTGCAAACTTCCAAGCCCTAAATCCATGGACCTCTAAGGACACGTCAGACCGAAGCAGGACGTCCGGAGGGGCTGACACAGGTGTGCAGCCCCGTCTTTCTCAACTTCAGCCACGACCTGGAGGTGCACTGCCACTGGCTTTTTGAAAACCACCTCAGCTAAGTTTACTTAGAAGTAAATACCCTCTTCACAATTCTGATTTTTAACTTCATGCCAGTCTCCACCCTCTGGCTAGCTGCCCCCGTCCCCAAGCACACCTGCCAGCGCCTCTGTTCAGTCCGTGTGCTTCTTGCTGGCTGCAGGAAGAATGCACACCTGCCCCTTATAGAGGATTCAGATGCCCAAAGTGTTTCCAAATGGGAGGACGTTAAGCTGGCCACTGCCGGGCTCACCACGTGGACCTGGCGAGCACAAAGCATTCACGTGCAACCCGCAGACGTTTGAGGTGATTTTCACCAGCAAGAAGTGGCACCTGGGTGTGCGACTGAGGAACAGGAAGAAAGGGTGGGCCGTGGCCCAGCACCTGCCCAGGAGCCCCTGCCAGTGCAGTGTGTGCATGGAAGCTGCCTCCCTGGAGGCTGGAAAGCCCCAGGCCAGGTGGGCCAGACGGTCCCCAGCGGGGCTCCCAGGGCGGGGGACAGAGCATCCCCTTCAGGGCAGCTCCAGCCAGGCCAGGGCTTCCCAGGTCCTCCTGACCAGGTCCCGGACCGCCCACGTCACTGAGGGTGGCGTCTCCATAGCAGTTGTGCTTAAACACAAAAGCCCGAGCAACTGCAGAGTCTATAGGAAATATTAGGCAGGGTGGATGGATTACCCAAGTGTGCGCCAAGAGAGGATTTGGCATCCATGGTAAGCTGCTTTGGGTGTATTTGCCCCAATAACCCACAGAAGCAACAGTAATCTAAAAATAGTCTTGTTTTCTGTCCTAAGCTCCTTTCTACTTCGTTAGTCATCACCCATCCTTAAAATAAATCCGTGTAACGTCTCTCCTAGTGGCAGCTATAAACACACTTCGAGAGGAGGCCCGAGGAGCCGGAGAGGCGGAAGGGGAGCGCGGGGGGCCGCGGCCGCGGGGACGGAGGCCCGTGGTCCCGCGGTGGCCGCAGGACCGGCCCGAGGCGGACACGGGGGCGCGCTGGCCGCCGAGCTGCGCCGCCGCCCCCGGAACTCCCTGCGCCCTGGCGCGCGGCCACCGTGGTCCCGGCAACGGAATTAAACAGAGGGAAACAGACGGGGATTCCGTCACCCGGGCGGGGGAATAAGGGGCGCGTTGAGAGCAGACAGGAAAAGAGCTTTTCTGGATGGAGTGAAAATTATTTATTGGAGGAAGAGGAGGAGGGGCAGTGGCGGCCAACAGCCCCCGGCTCGGCCCCTCTGCAACCCAGGGGCGCCCCCGGCCCCAGGGGGTCCCGCGGGCTCCAGGACCGGGAGACGGTCCCGCGCGCGTGTGAAAGCGCGAGAGGGGCGGACGGCAGGGGGTGAGAGTCTTTATTTTAATACAACTTTCCACACCCCCCTTCGCCCCCCGCAAGGACTCGGCCCCCTCCTCCTGGCCCGTCCCGGTAGTGGGGCGGGACCTCTCCACGCACACTCTCCTGGCAGAACCCTGGCACTCAGGTCTGGGGACACCAGAACGTACAGCGGCCAGATCATTTTAAAGGGAGGGGCGAGGGAGGGGCGTGGGCGGCCT
>NW_020174135.1:686215-687346 GCF_003031525.2 Neophocaena asiaeorientalis asiaeorientalis | reverse complement strand
ATCCTTGAGGGGTCCCCCCCCAGCCTCGTCGTCCTCGCGGGGTCCCTCCAGCCTCGGTGTCCTGGCGACTCCCCCGAGCCTCAGCATCCTCGCGAGGTCCCACTCTTAGGCCTCCAGCCTCCTCGTGGGGTCCCCCACCCCCAGCCCCGGTGTCCACGCGGGGTCCCCCCTCCCTTTGCCTGGGGCACAAGGCGCGTGCCAGGCCCGGCTCTCGCGGTGGGAGCAGACCCACAGGTAGTGGCACCCGAAAAGTGTCCTGACACCCACCAGACACCCGAGGGGAGACCTGAGCCGGAAGAAGGGATTTCAGCCCTGTCGGGTCGACGCCGCTGCGATGAACCGATAACCGGCAGCGGTGACGCGGGTATCGCCCCCTCCGGGCACCTTCTTACTGTTTAATATCGCGCCCAAGGGGCAGCGAAACACACAGATGGGGGTCAAATGTCGCACCCCACTTTCCCCAGGTCCCGGGCGTGAAGTCGTTGAGGGTGCCCACCCGCGCGACCTGCAGGCCTCCCGGTCCCCGCGGCAGACAAGTCTTTTGCTTTGGGTTTATTTTAAACCACATAGGGTGTCGTGCAATAGATTTATTATTTTTATACACCAGACATTTTAACCGCCCGAACAAACACTCCAGTCCCTTCCCTCCAAGGCCAACACGAAACTACGGTCCCGTTTTGGCCGCTGAGCCGCCAAGGAGGAGAAGCAGCAGGGTCTGAAAGAGGAAAGTGTAAAGTGAAACGGGCCGGTTGGAGAGGTTTCCCCGAGCGCCGGCTCTCGGTTCTCAGACCAGCCCCCGTCGGTTAGAAACCCCGAAGTCGCGCCCGTAAACCGCCCCTGGCCCTCTGGGGCGGGCCGGGTGCCGGCGGCTGGGCGCCCGGGGAGGGGCTCGCGGTTCTCCAAGACACCCCCTCCCCCCAGCCCGCCATGCAACAGGCAATCTGGGTCGCTCAGATATTTACAGAAGAAAAATGACAATAACTCCACGTCCCGGGACTGCCGTGCAATCTGTTAGTAATTTAGCGGGATGGGAATTTCCTTTCTCGGGCCTGCCAGTGGAAGCGCTTTTCCAAATTTCCACAGCAGGGAAAGCCTGCGATTTTACATAATGACTTCAGCATCCAGGGCCAT
>NW_020174135.1:682975-686198 GCF_003031525.2 Neophocaena asiaeorientalis asiaeorientalis | reverse complement strand
CTGTGTCCCCCTGGTGTTTCCCCAGAGCAGCCCTGATTTCGTGCGCGCCTTCTTGCCAATAGGTGTCTCCTCTTCTCTAGCGCTGAGTGCGCGCACTTGGCCTTCGCTGGTGCAGCCTCGCGGCTGCTCCGGCTATAGAAACTCAGTTCAAATGCAGGCGGCTGGGGGACGGGGCGAGGTTAGGGCCGTCAGAACCACGAAGGAAGGACACTTTGGAAAGCAGCGAGGTTTCTCTGGGAAAGAGGGATGGCCGGTTTCTTCCCCCGTGGGGCAAGGCCCCAGGAAGACCAGCCGTACAGTGAGTTTGCGGGGGGTGGGGGGGGGCGGTGTTCTGCGCCCCTCCACGAGCTCAGTCGGTGGCAGATTCCTTCCAGGCGCTGGGCCCCGCGAACCGCTTCGTGTGGCGCTGCCCCGCCAGTGGCTCGACCCGCAGGACTAAAAGCCATCAAAGGAGCGGTCGGGCACAGCCCCTGATTCAAGACAGTTTGCAGCCTTAGAGACTTGAGAGTTCCAACCGTAGATGTTCCAGGACAGTTGGGAAAGAGACCGCCGAGTTTCAAGCTACTTGTTCATAGTCACGAAGATGGCATAAGTGTCTGCCCTGCCCTGAAGGCTGGTGATGGCGAGGCCGCCACTACTGACGGTGCGCTTGCGGCCCTCCCGCGTGCGGTCTTAGGTCCACAGTCCCCTCACCCGCACCCTCTCAACACCCCTCCCACCCCTGACCAAAGCAGCCCAGAGTTCCTACGGCGTTCCTGAAGGTGTCTGAAGATAGCCTCTGAAAGGGGTGAGAGCATCCTCGTCAGGGACCACGATGGAAGCTGGAGACACCTTTCCGAACGCCGTATCAACCCTGAAGTACTCTGTCTAAACTATTTTAAGAAAACTGCCTAGCCTGCCAGCGCACGATGAGTGCTTATACTTCGTAGGGCAGACACCCCCGTGGGGAGTGCTAGGAAGTAAATGCTGCTGTCTCCTGCACGATCTAATAAATGTGACGGCCCCTCTTGCGTTACAACTGCACTTTTCAAAGACTGCCGGCTCGGGAGAACTTCCTTCTCTTTAGCAAATGTGAGCTCAAGACCATACATTCAATATAAGAACATCGGTATGGGGTCAGTGTCTTGATGTCTTATGTTATTTCTACGTATTTTCATCAAGGGAGGAAGATGTATCTCACGTTTCTCACCATTTCATCCCAGTTTAGAATATGTTGAAATGTAAACAGCAGGTAACGTTTACAGGACAAGCTCTTACTGTTAAAAAAGTTTTAAAAGTTGTCGAGATTTTGATTTTACATCCTTGACACTTATTTCAAAGTTTATTATCACTGCTTTTTAAAAATGTGGGTCTTTCAAAGTTTAGGTTTCTTTACTTCAACAGTCGGTGGTCTGTCTGCGATAGAGCATCTTTTTTCTCTTACGAGAGGAAAAGGCATCTATGGGGGCAGTGGTTATCTTTCAGGTCTCCAGCTTAAGAAAATACATTTGAAGGTGTCCCTGCTAAGAGGCAGCACGCCAGGCAAGATGATGGCCTTTGACTAAACAGATATTGGTGTATTTATAAGGACCGCAGAATTAGGCTAAACAGAAAGTATGATCTAATCCTTCACATAGCCAGGCACAGGGTGAGAGGCAGGGCCTGCAGGTCCACGCCTGCCGTGCTGAGGCCCTCCCCCGCAGGCCCAGCTGGGCTTTGGTGGCCCATGTGAGAATCTCAGGGATTCCCTCCAGTTTAGTGAGCGTGCGGTCAAAGCTCGCTGGGCACTGCTGTTTGGGAAGGCCCTGTGCTCGTTCTTCTGCGTGCGGAACGCAGAGAGATGCAGGCCTCGTAGGTACACCCACCCACCCATCGGGAGGTCGTTCCACACAGAGTGCCCGGGGCTCTCCAGAACGGAACGAAGCCTGCGCTGTTCTCCTGCCACTTAACTTCGCGGCGTTGTTTCCTAATCCAGATTAGAAAAGGCCCTGCTGCTCTGTCACACCCAGGGCTGGAGTTCTGGGCCCGGTGCACACCGGCAGCCTCTGACAGGAAGCGCCAGCTAAACGTTTCCATCAAGACGGGAGTGTCTGCTGAATTAGCAGATAGCTCCAAAGCATTTACAAGACGAAAGGCACGGGGGTGCAGGGAAGAGGAGCAGTCAAAACACGGCCACCCTATCCGGTTACCTCGGTGGGGGATCTGCAAGTAGGTGGGGATCAGTTCGGCCTTAGGATAAAGCAGACCCAAGTCCTGACCCCAGGGGCTCGGGTGCACCCGGAAGGGTAAACCCACTTTCTCCTGGACAGAACAGTTGAGCGAAAAGTTTTAGTCTAAACAGATGGTAGAGGCTGTTGTTTGTGTGTACATTTTTGGTGGGGGTGAGAAGGTGGCTGAACTTAAAAAAAAAAAAAAACCCGAAAAGAGAGAAAATGAAATGTTGTGGCTTCTGAACGGAAAACAGAACTTCCATTTGCCTGAAGGTCAGCAAAAAAAGCAAACTAAAACAAAACAGCCCTCCAACATACATCGCAAAGATAGAACTATTATTAGAAACTAAATCAGGCCAAAGTGAACTATAGTTTATCACTGGAGAAAACCAGCGATTTGGAAAGGGTCATGAGAGGGAAAAGGTTTGGGGGAGGGGTCACGTGATTCCCAGGTTATCTGCTTCCGAAAAAAGCAATCCCCACGGGGCCAGAGGGCCTGCGGGGCAGAGAGCAGGACTCGTTTGATTAGCAGCGGAGTGGGCGGCTGGCAGGCTACTTGTGCGCACACAGGCGTGTGCACGCGTGTTTCAGGAATCTGACTAACGTGAACGGGGTCCCAAAAAGGAAGGGGTGCCAGCTGGGCATCAGCCTGCGAGTGGAAGGCCGCGTAAAGCAGCCTGGCCTCAAGGTGCGAAGGAGAGCGCGCTCCCAGCCCCGACCAACCTCCCACCTTCCTCTTTCGGGCTCTGGGGGCTGGAAAGCGGTGTTCCCTGTGTTCGTTGCTCTTCCGCAGCGGGTTGGGGAAGAAAGCTGCTGCTTTGAAAGCGAGCCCTGCGGTCCAGGGAACTCTACTCCGGGCCCTGGCTGCGGGGCTTCGGCTGGACGTGCGCGTTGTAGACTCGGAAACAACCGAGACGGGCTGATCCTCGTCCTACGAGGGGCCAGGCAGCTGGGAGGCCCCTCTAGGCACGTTCAGTAGGTTGGTGCGGCGTCAGCAGCAACTCGGGACGCAGGTATTGATCTTCGCGACCCGC
>NW_020174135.1:666028-682853 GCF_003031525.2 Neophocaena asiaeorientalis asiaeorientalis | reverse complement strand
AGCGCCCATAGCCTCCCCAGCGGGTCCAGTTGAGGGGCGAGCGGGGTAGCGAGGGAGGCCCCTTTGGAGTAGGCAGATCCCCCGGCCAAGTGTGCTAGGCTAGGGGCCGCACTCCAGCTGAGCCCTGAGCGCATTCCCGCTGGAGGGGCCTCCTCTTTAGGGCGGGGCGCCGCTCCCGCCAGGGGACCGTGTGCCAGGCCCTGGACTTGGACGTCCCGGCGGGGCGGGGGCCACGAGCGCCCCGAGTCTGCCCGCCCGCTCCCTGTGCCCTCAGCGCTGAAGCCTCCCTTCCCCACCCCACCCCGCCACCAGGAAAAGTTCCAATGGAACTAGCCTCCGGTATCTCGGACCACCACGTTCCCCGGGCCTTGCCTTTCTTTCGTTTTCTCTTCTCGGTCAAAAGTAAAGGTTCTACTTAAACAGAAGATAAAGGAACCCTCCAGCCCCCTGGGGTGTGTCTCCTGGATAAGAGTAAGCCCTTGAATGATCACGTCCCCTTTCACTGGAAGACCCAGTCTGTGCCTCGGGTCGCCCTGCGTGGAGGGAACCGAGAGCCCCCTCCTTGCAGCCTGGCTCTCCCCGACCTGTCTTTCTGCCCCCTGTCGGCCCTCTTTCTGTGTCTGTCTTCAAGATGTTCTCTCTGTCCCTGCCCACGTGGCGGTGAAGTGGTGAAGCTGAGCCCAGCACACTTGGCACTGGCGGGCGCCCGTCTCTGCAATGACTGTATAATATTTTCCGTATCATTCACTGCCCCTCTTTTAAAAGTGCAACGTCCTGCTCGTTTTTGTTTTTGTTTTTGTTTTTTTTCCGGTACGTGGGCCTCTCACTGTTGTGGCCTCTCCCGTTGCGGAGCACAGGCTCCGGACACGCAGGCTCAGCGGCCATGGCTCATGGTCTCAGCCACTCCACGGCATGTGGGATCTTCCCGGACCGGGGCACGAACCCGTGTCCCCTGCATCGGCAGGCGGACTCTCGACCACTGCGCCACCAGGGAAGCCCCCTGCTCGTTTTTTTAGAAAATAAATGTTCCAACCAGGCCAAGGCTGCTTGGATCTGTCCTCCCTAAACGTCTTCTCTTTTCCACTTCCTCGGCTGTGCCATCTCCAGGCCTTTGGGTCAGGGGGTGACAAGGCAGGCGCGGGTGGGAGAGCGAGGCAATTGTCTGAACAGATCTGGGGCCGGAAGTGGAGAAACAGGCCCTGAAGGCCTTCTGCACTTGCTGGGGTTCGGCTGTCTGTGCGCAGGTCCTGGCTGGGCTTCCTGGGTTGTTTCCAGCAGAAGACTTTCTCCCTTGGTATCCAACCCCCTTTTCAGTCTATTTAGCAAATATCTTTGATGAGAGGCTTGGTGATGTGTGGACCACACTCCTGACCTCTTCAGGGTGTGAAAGCCAGTCCAGGACAGGGACTGCCACGCTCGTCCTGTGTCCTCAGGGGCTCTGCTGCCCGCTGGGTGCTTGGGAAGCTCCCAGAGTTGGGGAAGGCCTCACGGCCTCCCCCTGTCTCTGCATGTCTGCTCCCCGCCGACAGCAAGCTGAGTAACACTCTCAAGGTGCGTTTTCAGCCTCACTGCCAAGCATACAGCCCCCACCCCAACCTCCAGGGACCACAGTCCCATTAAAGCCTCCTGCAGGAAGGCCTCTGGGGTGCTGGCAGCTGGGGCCCAGCGTTCACCAGGCTTTGGGGGAAGGGCAGCTGGAGAGAGCTCTGGGCAGAGATGGAAAGGGCTCCTTCCCCTTGTCATGGTGTCAGGAAGAAGTTGATAGAAAACATTCCTTCTTATCTATTTATGTGAGAAACACTCTTACTTTTTTCTTTTTTATTAAGACTTTTTGAGAACAGTGTTAGCTTCACGACAGAACTGGGTGGAAGGTTTAGAGATTTCCCCCTCCTCCCACAGGGACGGTCTCCCCCACTATCAACATCCCTACCAGATGGTACCTTTGTTACAGTCGATGAACCTACACTGACACATCATCACCTAAAGTCTGTAGTTTACATAGGGTTCACTCTGGGTGTTGTACATTCTATGGGTTTGGACAGATGTGTAATGACACGTGTCCACCATCATGGGGTCATACGGAGTGTTTTCACTGCCGTAAACATCCTCTGTGCTCCCCCTGTATCTCCCCCCCTCCCCCAGCCCCCGGCACCACTGATCTGCTCCCCGGGTCCACAGTTTTGTCTTTTCCAGAATGTCCCGTAGTTGGACACACAGTGCTCAGCCGTGTCATATGGGCTTTTTCCACTTAGCAACACGCGTTTACGTCTCCTGCATGTCTCTTCGTGACTTGCTGGCTCTAGTGCTAAATAATATTCCCTTGTCTGGATGGACCCCGATTTATTTATCCATTCACCTTACCAAAGGACATCTTGGTTGCTTCTGAGTTTTGGCAATTATGAATAAAGTACTTTCTTCTTGTTCTTATTAGTTACTGACATTATATTGTAACTATTAATTATTAAGTTCATGATTACATTGTTATATTAAATTCTTCAGCTCTTAATGGGTGACGGGAGTGACTTCACATTATTTCCGGAATGAACCTGGATAGAAATAAATGAATGAATGACTAATTCTGAGATCGATTGTGAAGCGAGCTGACGCAGAGCCTTAGAGATGATACTAAACCAAAAGTGGGCACTTTCTCAAAAGGACACGGCCAGCCCTGACCTTGGGGTCCCTCGTCCCTGTCACGATTTTCTCTGAGTTGAGAGCGGCATCTTCTCACCTGTCACCCTGTCACTCCCGCCACCTCTTGCGCTGGGAAGCGTGGCACCCGGGTGTTCGAGGGACCATGGGTCCTGGGGTTCTTTATTTCCAGAGCGCTCGGCAGGTGCGGATAGACAGTCAGCCACCATTTGTTGGGAAAAAGAAAAGAGAATTTTAAAAATAATCTGCCCTGGGCTGGGCTGGGCAGGGTGTTGCTTGCCCTCCCGGGGCGCTCCCGGCCCCTCTAGGGAGGAGGCTGGGCGGTGGGCTTCCGTCTCTGGGGAGCAGGCAGAGGGCCTCCTGCTTCTCTCTGGGTCTCAGGAAATAGTTGCTCTGCTGTCAGCCGGGCGGCGGGCGTGGCCCTGCTTCCCGCCCGCCCGGGGCTCCTGTTTTCTAAGTTATTTTGGCCGCCGGGCTGGGGACTGTTGCCCTGGCAACTGAGGAGGAAATGGGCCTGGCCTCGGCCTCCTGGCCTCGAGGGCAGGTCCCTCGCCGCCACCTTGACTGTGCAAGACGGCGTTTCACAGCTCACGTGTGAAAGGGGGCATCTTCTGATGACGTGAAGACTTGGGGGGCGTTTTTATTCTCAGTTCCCTCCTCAGCGGTGGTGATGGTGATGGCGAGGACGCCCCAGAGGCCCGCGTGTCTGCGCAGGAGGGCGCGGGGCCCGGCACCCAGAGCGCAGGCGGCCCCTTGGCCTCTTAGCACAGGTGACTGCCCTTGCACCTTCAGCTCAGCGGCCCCAAAGTTCCAGAGATGTTTCCACCAGCGGGCTGCTTTGTCCCAGAGGACGTTTTAATTCTCTGTGATGTTTGTCAGAGGAAGGCCACAGCGACTCATGGCCACGGGGTGTTTTTAATTCCTTAAACGCGGGGCCTGGGAAGGTGAAGACCTAAGGCAGTGAGGCTGGGGCGTCGGAGCCCATCCCCGTCAGGATGCAGGGGGCCCCTGTGAGGACGACTGCTTGTTGCCTCTGGAAGTCATCTCCCTGGCAGGCAGTGGGGTGACCGGTGCCCTCAGAGCTGTGTCTGTCTGTCACCCACGGGCCTGGCTCCTGCCCTGCCCAGTAAACAGCTCCCGACAGAAAGGTCCTGGCGTGGAGCGTCTCTTTTGTTTTGTGTTTTGTTTTGTTTCCACTACCTGCGGAGTATAATCTTGCCGCGAGGGCAGTGCCCACGGCTGGGGAGAGGAGGCCTGGCGGGGCGTTTGGAGGCCTGGCTGCCAGGCTGCTTCCAGTTCTATTTCTAGCTTCGTGTCCTACGGCTCAACCCCAGCAAATGCTGAAGGGGGTGTTCCGTACAATGAAAAACAAAGTCGCCATGACGGGCTTCCTCTCAGGGTCTGTGACGGACGGGGGACGCGGGCAAGGGCAAGGTGGCTCCCCCTGTCTCTGGTGAGACGGCCGCCGTGTGCGGGGCGAGGGCGCAGCCAGCAGTGCGCTCTGCGTCCCCCTTGAGGCCCCGGACGGCGCTGGGCAGGGGTCTGAGCGCTCGGGCACCTGCCGAGATGCAGTCGGCCGTGGTGGAAGGACACGGATCGACTTCTTCGGGGTTGTGCAGAGATGACGCGTTTGTGTGGTTCTGAAATACACGAGCTTTCAGAATGAGAGGAAATACTTCCGCCCCCTCTGGCCTGTTGAACGAGCTGAGGATGGAGCTCGCAGTGGGCGCTGGACCCACTGGGAGCTGATGCGCGGTCCGCGGGCTCCAGGCACCCGTACTCCCCACGCTGGCGTCCATCTCTGCGCCTGCCCCCGCCGGGGACCTGGAGGCGGCATGGCTTCGGAGATGAGCCGCGCTTTCATGGACGTCCACTATATTAAGCCGTCTCGAATAAGCTCTCCCCAATATTTGCTTGGACGCCTGCGCTGTAAGGTGCTGAATCTCCTGGGCAGGCAGCCAGGCTCTGGAGGCAGCAGCAGAAACTGGGAGTCATGGGTGCGGAGCTCCCCAGTGGCCGCCGATGTGCCAGGCATCAGCCTGAGCGTCTCAGGGCTGTCGGGAAAGTCACTGGAAATGTGTTCATTCCAGGTAAATGTAATCCCTTTGAGTAGTTAAAGAATTCAGATTTGAATTACGGTTTAGGTAGGAAATTGAGTGGAAGCTGGGAGGGATGAGGGGAGGGGAGAGATGCCCCCCCTCAACCCCGGCAGGAAGGCAGGCCCTGGGCAGGCCGGGACCTACCTGTCCACGTTTTGTCCGAAAAGGGAGAACTTCCATCTCCAGACTGTGGCTGAGCTCAGAATCAAGTTCAGGCGCTTAAGGCTTTTGCTGTGTAATTCCTTTAATTAAGGAAAACTCACGCTTAGGTGGTCTTTTTTGTGTTTTAATAAAGGCTTATAAAGTCTTATGTTTTTCTCTTCCTCGTTGCATCGCGCTTATTGACAGACTTTGGTTAAATAAAGGCCCCCCTTCGGAATGCCCTGGGAGTCAGCGGACCCCCTGTTCCCCATCTCCCTCGGGGGGCCGGGGGCAGGGGCGGGCACGCTCTCAGATCCCCGCCATGACTCGGGCTCGGGACCACGAATGTGGCTGAGTCCCGTGGGCAGGTGGTGGGGAGGCCCCACGCTGATTGCTAGGATTTTTTTGAATTCTTGGAATTACCTTCCTGCCAGCAAATGGTAGTTCAGTGGTGGGATCAGCTGTATCTTTTAAAATAAATGACAGATTTGCATAATATTCTCTAGCTGGGCGGGAAGTATGGGATCTGTCCACTAACCCCCCTGCAAGGCCCCCCAAGGCCTCCGGGTGCTGGGGAAGGGGCCTGGCAGGCCCGTTGAGGGTGTGTGCGGACCAGGGCCTGGGCTCTGTGCACAGTTTGTATGTTTGCCGTCGTGTCCTGCCTGGGCTTCCCTCCTGGAGTCGTGACTTGTCTTTAAAATGAAGTCCGTTCTTCGTCGAATGCCGGATGGCCTGTGCACTTCACGTGGAGGAAAGGGCTCAAAGCACACGGTGACCACAGAAGCGAGGGTGCAGGCCTGGGGCACCTTCACTGCTCCCAGGAGCGGCCGGGTCTGGGGCCCTCTTTCAGCTGGCGGGGGGGCTGGCGCGTTGTCCCCTTGCGGACAGAACGTCAGGGAGGCACGGGGCTCGTGCCGCATCATGGCTGCTGCCCGGGGCTCTTTGTCCGCAGGAGCTGGGATGGGCCTCCTCCGTGGGCCGGGGAAGGCGCGCGTCCAGGCTGGTTCAGGCCGGCGAGTACCCTCTGGTGTCAGGGTGCAGGCAGAGGCGGGGCCCAGGAGCTGGGCTGCGGGCCTGCGGGGGAGTCAGGGCGGGTGGGGTGAAGACCCCACTCGCTGAGGTGGAGCTGGAGAGCCGGTTATGAGAAGCCGCCTGAGAAATGCCAGAAATGCTGGTTCCGATGCTTTAGCTCACATGGCACCTGGATGGTGGGGGGCGGAGGGTGGGGCAGGGAGCCAGGGTCTCTGTAACTCACACTTGACCTTGGAACACGTCAAACGTAATACAGCTACTTGCTGAAGTGTCGTTACTGGAATTCCTGCCCTGGACGTATGGAATACGATTGGTTCATGTTCTGCTTACTGACCACGCAGCCCTCATCACAATCACACAACAGGTGGTGCTGGACACTCCAGCCCGTCCAGCCTGCTTTTGGTCGACATCTGACTTACCTGAAGCCACACAGGTACTGGGAACGGTTTTTTGTTTCTCAAGCTGGCAGTTCTGGTTAGAATGGTTTGGAAAGTGTTGGGCCAGCGGTGAAGGGAGACCCTCTTAGTGGGAGGTCTGTGGATGTGGCTGTAATGTCCGTGTAACGTACCACCGCGCTGTGGCCTGAAGGGGACCTTGGTTCTGCCCGGCGCATCGGCCAGGTGCCTCTGGGAAGAAACACACAGCAGCATTTAGGCTCCCACGGTAACTGAGAGAAGACTGATTCCGTGTTGACACCACTGCCGCCCCTGATGGGTCCTGCCCTCGCAGAGACGCCGGGGCCTCCTGTGGGATCCGCACCAGCCCGCTGCCGGGGTCCCTCTGGACAGCACTGGCCCGGCCTCCTCTGTGTCCAGGACCTCCGCTCACCCAGGCACAGGGTGGGGCTGAGGCAGGCGTGTCCGCACCTGTCCCGAGGGGTCACCGCGTGGCGGGCGGGGCCTCAGCGGCCTGGCCTGCAGCCCCCATGCCCCCTCCTTCTGAGCAGTCTTGACTGTCTCCTCTGGACATGCCTTTCCAGGCTTATTAACCTCCTGTGTGATTTTTGCAAAGACTGTCCTCCGATTTTTAACATTCTAGTACGGTTTTGGTGCTAAATGTGTCCGTGGGCCTGCGAGGGTGTTGGTGTGAGCGGGGGACCCGGCAGTCGAGGGGAGCTTCGCCCAGCAGCCCCAGGTGGGTCGGGCGCTGGCGTCGGGGTCCGGCCCCTGGTCGCGCCGCCCGTCCTTCCCTCTCGGGCTGAGGGGGTGATGAGGCTTGCAGGGGGCATATCCGCGGACCCGCCTGGCCCCCCTCCGCCCAGGCGCCGCCTCCCACTCAGAGCTTCTGGTTCCCTCCGCTGCAGTTTCGCTTCTCTCCCCCTCACGGCTCAGTCTCTCCCTGGGGCCGTTTGCAATCTGGACGACACTGATGCTTTCTCCCTAGAAGCCAGCCCGGCCTTGACCCCTGGGGCCTGTGTTCCCTCTGGGCCACTCTTCTGGGGAGCGGCAGAGAGCAGGGTTTTATGGGGCAGGGGGTTCAGAGTGTAAAAGCCAGAGCTTCTCGATAGCAAAGACGTAAGGGTCTGGGTTACCGGAGGGAGGTTGTACGCTCCTTCTGAAATAAGCCATAATGGAAATAGATATCCCCCTACTGGGGGAGCTGGACCCACTTCTGTTAACAAATCCGATGGGATGTGAACCTGTACTTTGAGGCCCTTGATTCTCTGGGGTCCGCCCAGGTGGGTTTCTGAAGCCCAGCAGAAGGGCGGCACTGTCAGTGGATGAAGCGTCTCCGGGCTGGTGCGCTTGGCCCGGGAGGTGGTGTAGGGTTTCCACGAGCAGCTCCATTATTCAGAGACCTGGGGAGCCTCAGCTCTAGGCACACGATAATGAGGTACCCACATGTTACAAAGGGTCTGTTCAAATTGGAAATCCAGACGTGTGGCTTTGCTGCTAAAAATGACTAATTACACTAGTAGTGACTTTTTTAAAACATATTTTACTGAGGCTATAATCAATATCTGATGATTTAATGTACGGCTGTACCTCAATATCGTCTGCTTCGTTTTTCCTGTAAAAGAAGGATTCTTAGGCCATGAGCCACCATCAGAAGGTACACGAGAGATCCCGGAACCGATGTGTTCGTCCAAAACCCTTGGGGTGTTTTCTCTGTCGCTGGCGATGAGTCTGTCACAGCGTCTTTAAACGTCCAGGCCCCCGTGTCTAAAACCCGCCCGCCCGTCTCTTGGTTGGACAGATGGAGCACCGTTGTGGACCAGGCACAGGCCTGGGCCCTGGAGGCAGGGGTGGACCAGGGTAGACCTGGGCGGGCCCGACGCTGCCCTCAGAGGCATGGGTTCTGCTGGTGCAGGACGTGATGGGGGAGATGGTGAACGTGAGGAACAGAAAGAAAGTGGGGGAGGGTGACACGCCTGTTGGGCTGGGGGCTGCGACTGGGGTAGGGCAGGTGGGAGATGTGATTTTTGAGAAAAAGCAGAAAAAAGTAAGGGGACCGGCGCTGCGGCTCTGCGGGAAGGATGTTTGCGCAGAGGGAAGCCCCGGTGGGCGCGTGTCCAAGTGAGAGGGCGGTGGCTGGAGTGGAGAAAGGAGGGGCCCGGGAGGGGCGCAGGGACCCTGCTGGAGCAGCAGTAGCGAGCCCATCTCGGAGGCCAGGCCCGCGGGGTGAGGGGTGAGGCCGGTCCCGGATCGCGGGGTCCCTGAGCGTGTGGGTGGCGGTTCCGTGGCCAGCGCCTCACCCGTCTCCCCCTCCCTTCCAGAGCACTACAGTTACGTCACCTCCGGCATCGGCTCTGGCCTGCCCCTCTCCTCCGCCCACCCCTCGCTGCCAGCCCCGTGCCACGGCCTGCAGACCTCGGCCCCGGGCGTCTCCACCGCAGGCTACGGGGCCGCCCTGGACGGCGGGCCCTCGAGCTACTTCCTCTCCTCCGGCGGAGTCAGGCCCAACGGGGCCCCGGCCCTGGAGAGCCCTCGCATCGAGATCACCTCCTACCTGGGGCTGCACCACGGCAACGGCCAGTTCTTCCATGACGCGGACGCGGAAGACGTCCTTCCCAGCTCCAAGCGGTCCCCGTCCACGGCCACCCTGAACCTGCCCAGCCTGGAGGCCTACCGCGACCCCTCGTGCCTGAGCCCGGCCAGCAGCCTGTCGTCCCGCAGCTGCAACTCCGAGGCCTCGTCCTACGAGTCCAGCTTCTCGTACCCGTACGCGTCCCCGCAGACGTCCCCGTGGCAGTCCCCCTGCGTGTCCCCCAAGACCACAGACCCCGAGGAGGGCTTCCCCCGTGGCCTGGGGGCCTGCGGCCTGCTCGGGTCCCCGAGGCACTCGCCCTCCACGTCGCCGCGCACCAGCGTCACTGAGGAGAGCTGGCTGGGGGCCCGCACGTCCAGGCCCTCGTCCCCCTGCAACAAGCGGAAGTACGGCCTCAACGGCCGGCAGCTGTCCTGCTCCCCCCACCCCTCGCCCACGCCGTCCCCGCAAGGGTCGCCACGGGTCAGCGTCACCGACGACACCTGGCTGGGCAACACCACGCAGTACACCAGCTCGGCCATCGTGGCCGCCATCAACGCCCTGAGCACCGACGGCAGCCTGGACCTGGGCGACGGCGTCCCTGTCAAGGCCCGCAAGACCGCCCTGGACCACTCGCCCTCAGTGGCGCTCAAGGTGGAGCCAGCCGGGGAGGACCTGGGGGCCACGCCGCCCACGTCTGATTTCCCACCCGAGGAGTTCCCATCCTTCCAGCACATCCGCAAGGGCGCCTTCTGCGACCAGTACCTGTCGGTGCCGCAGCACCTGTACCCGTGGGCCCGGCCGAGGTCCCCAACGTCCTACACCAGGTAAGCGGGTCCAGGCGGGCGTGGGCCGCGGCAGCGGGTTCCCGAGGCCCGGGTGCCGGCAGGGCTGGTTCCTTCCGAGGCTCAGGGAGGATCTCCCGCTCTCCACGCCGGGTCTGCTGCTGTCCTGGCGTCCCTCTGCCTTCACACCCCTCGGCCTTCTCCCGGCCTGTGTCTGTGTCCGAATCTCCCTCTGTCGGGACCCAGTCGTGTTGGTCGAGGGACCACCCCGAAGACCTCACCTTCACGAATTCTCTCCTTTTTAAAGGCCTGTCTCCAGGTGAGGTCATATCCGAGGTGCTGGAGGCGGGAGCGGGGTCAGACCTTTGGGGATAGGAGTCAGCCCGTCACAAGGGTTTACCGACACGTGGGCTCAGTTTTTGTTTTGTTTCCTATAAAACCAAGTGACGCCCGTGTCTGTGTTTTTGGCTTCCCTGCTCACACCTAACTGCCGTCACTGCACTGTCGGTGCAGATGGGACCTCGGCTCCGCGATTCCCCGGAGTAGCGCGCCCGCACCAGCCCCGCCCGCCAGCGTTTGGAAACAGCGCAGCCTTCTCCTCCCAGGAGGCGGGCTGCCTGGCGGGAGCCTCAGCTCCTCCGAGCGTCGGGGCTGCCGGTGCTCTGTTGGGTCCACTTACTCAGCCCGGGGTTTTTATTTTTAACTAAACAGCTTTCCCAACAGGTGGGCCGCTAATGACCCCTGGCAGAGTGCTTTCTGCTCCAGGATTTTTATCAGGCGTAGACTGTGCACACGGGCCTTCCCAGGAGGTGCACGGCCTTTGCCGTGGGGGCTGCGGGGGCCTCTCCAGGAAGAGGCGTGTGTGACAGGCATGCAGGCTTCTGCCTGTAGATTCAGGTATTCGAGGCTCAGTGTTTTCTTGTCCCTGCTCCCTTTTTTGTTCTGGCGGCAAGACTGCATGGTAGGGCCCAGTGCCTTCCAGCCGTTGTGCCCGTTAGATGAGGAGAGCAAATCGGTAGGGTTTCATTTGTTTCAGAATTTTCTCTGTTGTGCTCAGACCCTCTTTTTCTCCACGACTAAAGCACAAGAGTTAGTTAGAGCGCCAGTGGATAATGTAGTTCCAGGCGCCGAATGAGCACAGCTGAACCTTTTTGGAAGTTTGTGGCAAAGAAACAGTATGAGAGATGAACGTTTCTAAAGCGTCGGACGGTGAATACTTCCTTTCTGGTGGCACATTTAGGAGTCGAGAGGTAGAGAAGCAAGGATTACCGTGGACTGGGAATCAGAACCTGGATTTAATTCATAAATGTGGGAATTTTAAAAACCCATTTGGAGGCATTTTAAAATATAAAAACTGTTTATGCAAGCTGTCCTCTCTTTATAATTATTACTTAAGAAGAAGAAGGTTTTGAAGCTCACCTGCTCAAGCACACAGGCCCATACACAGTTTAGGACCTTCTCATTTTCATGGACCGTGACGGGGCGTCAGTTAACCCACATCATCACTGCAGGTGCAAAGGTAGCTACCGTGTCTCCAGGAGCTGCTGTGACCAAACCCCACAGACGGGGCGGCTTAAACAGCAGGCGTTTATCCCTCAGGGTTCTGGGGCCTGGAGTCTACGATCCAGGCACCGGCGTTGAAGTCCTTGGACCAGGACCACCCAGGGGCCTTGCCCTACCTTGACGGCCCCTGTAAAGACCCCACATCCAAGCGCGGTGGCCTTCTGAGGTCCTGGGGTTAGGACTCCAACCTGGGACTTTTGGAGGGACCAGCTCAGCCTGTGACCCCCGGTGGCAGATGGGGTGGCTTCCTCAGGACCTCAGCAACGGGGAACCTGCGGGAACGCGGGTGTTTCTGGGGGGTCGTCCTGCGTCAGGACGCAGAGCTGCTGCCTGCTGTCTGCTCCGGGGTCTCGGTGATGATTCCCTGGTTGAGTGCCCTGCTCCATTTATCTCTTGGTCCCAGAGCTCCGGGTGAGGTGTGACGCCCCCGGCGTTGCTGTGAGTTCACGCCAACAAACGCTGTGAAGGCACCACACTTCCCCCCGAGGGTCTGAAGTCAACTTTTCCCTCTGTTTTGGTTCCACATCAAAATATGTTTCCTGGTCCCTGGCGATGTGTTTCCGTGTGATCCCGTCAGCTGGTGCAGGGGGTGGGCGGCTGGAGGCCACGGGAGAAGAGAGAGGTCGAGGCGCTCACCTGCCGGGAAGGTGGCCAGACTTCCTGCCCACGGGGTCTCGGGCTGCCCAGCTGGGGTGCCCAGTGCTGCCAGGCTCCGACGTCTGGGGTGGACGGCTTATCGGGGCAGATCCACTTCCCAGCCTGTGGTGCGGCACCTCTGGGCACTTCTGCTCCTGTCTTGCCAGTGAAAGGACCTTTTTAACGAGAAGCATGCGGTGTTATTCTCTTCCCAAGGAATTTGGGGGCCGTGGGCTCACTGCCCTTTTGGGGTCTTTTTGTCTGTGCGGCATGCGTGGCTCGCCCTGTGTGCAGAGCCTTCTGATGGGCCCACGGGGTCACGGAATGATGCTAAATTCTTTCCACAGAAGGTTTGTGAAACCAACAACAGTGTTGGATAGAAGTTCATGGGTTTTAACTAAGAGTTTAGACTTATTTTAGAGCCTCAGAGAATGACGCTTCTGCTCTTAAAGCTTTTGGGAAACGCAGGCGGCTAGTTTTAGGTGTCCCCTGCGCTCACGTCCGACAGGCCATGAGCCTCTTCAGGAAGGGGACGGTCTTCCCACCTCGCTTCTTTCTGCGGACCAGAAAGCGATTCCGCCAAGGATGGTGCCACGCGGCTCCCACGATCGGCCGTGGCAGTGAGGGTGGAGGTGACCGGCCGATTCCCGCTCCCGGTGGATTGCTTCTCCGTGGTGGCTTTCAGAGGACGTTGTATTGTCCCAAAGGAGCTAAAGTTTAAACGTCCGTTGGTTCAAGCGAACGTACTTGAGCGTCTGCCCTGGGCGAGGGTCCATATCCAGGGTCCTCGCTGTGTGTGTCCAGTGAACTTGTGTTTCCTTTAGAATAGGCTCGGGGAAAGCCCCAACTTTTGAGGTCTTAATGTCTCTGTTTGTGCCCGGCATAACCTCTGGATTTGCCTTTAAAGGGGCAAAGTTACACGAGGAATGTATAATACTTAAAAGGAAACTAGCTTTGGGAGTGCGGAGCATTTTAAGGTGAGTCTTTTGTGACATCAACAGCACACGTGTTGAATTAAACTCCTGTAGACAGACTTTGCTTTTGTGATTTGAGTACTTAAAGAGTAGACTTTCTTCAGGGGCGAGGGCACGCGATGAACAGGGTTACTTGGGGCTACTGGGTTCAGTGACCCGAGGGGCTGCGTGTCCAAATCAGTATTTCAGACGGGGTTTCTTTTAGGTTGTTGGGTCCGATCGATGATTTTAATAGCATCCATAACCTTTCTGCTGTGTCTAACTGTTAGTTTCCAAAAGTCCCATGAAACTACTGCTGACTCTGACTGCATTTTATAAGTTGTTTGAATATTTCAGAGTGTATCCTAATTTGGAATAAGATTAAATGAAGCTGGAGGCTGGTAACAAATCCAACTACACGTCGTTCCGCTGGGGCACCCCTGGCCCCGGCCCGTCTGCACTCGGTGGTCTCCATCGGGCCAGCCCACTCGGGCTTTTGGACCAGTCAGTCACTTCTGGGTTATTTTCTCTTTTCTGACCTGGCAAAGGATCCCCAGCCACATCATCTGAAGATCACAAGAGGAAGCTCACTGGGGACTCCCCTGGTGGTCCAGCGGTTAAGACTCTGCGCCTCCACTGCAGGGGGCTCAGGTTCAATTCCTGGTTGGGGAACTAAGATCCCATATGTGGCACGGCTGGAAAGTTAAAAAAATTTTTTTAAAGATTACCAAAAAAAAAAAAGGAAGCTCACTGATAGTGAGCTTTAAAAAGAAGACAGTTTGTGGGGAGGTCTCTGCACGGTCCCCCTGAGCACTTGCTTACAAGACCCAGCGCCAGGGTCACGTGTTCAGGCCCCACTAATAAGGGGTAGAGCTGGACTCACGCCGTGATTAGCTCACCCCAGAGGCGCCCCTGGCTGGGCCCCTGCTCCCCGTAGCCCTGACGAGTTTTCCCTCTAATCGGGGGGCGTTGGGGAGCCTGGGACCTTTCTCTGACGTCCGCGTCCTGCTCCCAGGATGCTGGTGGCGCTCGGGGAGGGTGGGAGCCCCGCAGTCAGAGGTCCTCACGAGGCCAGAGGCTGACCTTGGCCACAGGCCTGCAGAGGCTCCTGCAGGTGAATTTGGAGTCTGAGTGCAGGACCCGGGCTGTGTGTTTCTGCAGTTGTGCTTTCTTGCCGCAGGACTATGTGGTCTCAGAGGCCCAAACCCTCATCCCCGCGGGGCAGGCTCTTTCTGGTTTCCCAGAGTTCAGAGCTGACGCCAGAAAAGGTGCTCTGTGTACTGACTTCCAACTGGAAAAATTAGCCTTGCAGATTCAGCTGTGATTTGTGGATTTGTGGCAGAGGGAGAGGCTTCTGCTCCACCTTTAGGGCTCTTCCCCTAAGGTGTACATGGAGGATGTAGGCCCTGATTTCTTTTTTTTTTTGCGGTACGCGGGCCTCTCACTGCTGTGGCCTCTCCCGCTGCGGAGCACAGGCTCCGGACGCGCAGGCTCAGCGGCCGTGGCGCACGGGCCCAGCCACTCCGTGGCATGTTGGGATCCTCCCAGACCGGGGCACGAACCCGCGTCCCCTGCATCGGCAGGCGGACTCTCAACCACTGCGCCACCAGGGAAGCCCTGATTTCTCTTTTTGATGTTGTTCTATGAATGTCTATTTTTAGCCATGAAAAGGAGAAAGAGGATCTCAAGTACCTCTGCGTTTCTGGAGAGGATAAAATAATTTGAATCTTTGTGGCTTTACACACAGATGTTTAAGTCTAGCCATTGAGATCTACCATGTTGGCTGATTTTGTAGATAATCCGAATGCCCGCAGAGTTTCGGCTACGAAACCGGTCAGCTCCTGGCCTGGTCCTGCTCCCGCCGGGCCGTCCACCCATGTGCGTGTGAAGGCGGGGCTGCTGCGCTCAGGGGTCTCCTATCCCGGGGCCCCTTCCCGGGTCTCCAATCTTGAGATTTTCCAAACCGTGAGGAGACTCGACCAGGAGCAAGTGTCCAGTGACGACACGCACGAGTGACCACAGACACAACAGAATTGCTTTCTGCTCAGACATTTTCCCCCGAGGAGAGTGTGGGGTGCTCGTCGGGGACCCCGGGCACCTGCAGCACACCTGGGCCGGGCCTCCGGGGAAACGAGGGAACAGTCCTGCCGGAGACTGAAATGTAATCGTGAGGCAGCTTTAAAACTCGGCCTTCCGTGAAAATTAATGAGCAAAATTGTATTTATATGTCATGATGGGCTTTGCTTTTTAAATAAATGCTTCTAAAATACCTTCTGGGGCTTCCCTGGTGGCGCAGTGGTTGGGAGTCCGCCTGCCGATGCAGGGGACGCGGGTCCGTGCCCCGGTCCGGGAAGATCCCACGTGCCGCGGAGCGGCTGGGCCCGTGAGCCATGGCCGCTGAGCCTGCGCGTCCGGAGCAACGGGAGAGGCCACAACAGCGAGAGGCCCGCGTACCGCAAAAAAATAAAATAATAAAATAAAATACCTTCTGGAAGCTGGGGCTTGACCCACAGCATTGAGCTAGCTGGTTTTCGGTAAAGAAAGCGGCCCACATGTTGTTTTTCCCTCTGAGGTTTCCCGTCCAGGTTCGTCTGTGCTCTGAGCGCCCAACAGGCACCGGCTGCAAAAGCCCTCACGACTGGAGCACGGAAGCGGTGCGTTAATTACGCGCTGCATTCCAGTGCTCTCAGCGACGGTGCCTTTGTCACTCTGGCCACGTTGTTTTACAGGCTTGTTGAGGTGGACGGTTCTGTCCTCTCCCTGCTCAGGCTTCATGTAGCGGGCTGCTTCCAGTATCTGACCGTTCTGCTCAAGCCTTGGAAGCCCCAGGGCCCCTGGGAACGCCTGATTTTCTTCCGAGAGTCACTTCCCACAGGCGAGCGTAGCCACCTGCAGGGCAATCACACCGTGATGATGCCTGTTTCCCCTGAGCCCAGAGCTCTGCAGGGCTGTCGGGACGTGCGTGCACTGTGGCCTCAGCATCCCTACCCGGGGACCTGGGCTCGGGGCCAGCGAGCTCACGGGAGGCGTGGTTGGGTCTCACTTTACAGATGGGGAAACTGAGGCACTTGGAAATTGCTAGACACGAAACGAAAGACAAAAGGCTGCAAGGCTCCAGTTGCCGAGTCTGGGGGTGCGGGACGAGTGTGGTCACTGCAGGGCTCGAGGCTGGAAGGATCCAGTGATGGCTGTGAGTCCCCCACTGCGGGGGCACGTCTCGGGGCTGGACATGCACCTGTAGGTGGTACTGGCGTCCCACTGTTTTATTTCAAGTCGGATGTTACGGGGGGTGGGGGGAGGCGGAGTCCGGGGTGCTGCGGTCACTCGCTCTTGGTGTCCAGAGAGCACGGCAACGGGCGCAACGCCCAGCGGGCTGTGCCTGTTGGGCACGGGGTCTCCTCTGGCCTGACCACAGGCTGAGCTCTGTTTCAGCGAGACCCTCGCTGGGGCCGTGAGCTTCTCTAGTCCTCAGGGAGCAACGTGCCTGATGCAGGTACATTCCTGTAGATGATCTGAGAAGCTTATTTATTACGTCCTGAGCCCCTGAAGTCTGTTTTAAACTTAGAGTTTGGAAATGGAATGGTTACTAGTTCATGACTGTCCAGGTTTTCCTGTGGGTCCCCTATTAAAACAGATTAAGGGTGAACTCTGGGAGCTGCCCCCTGACGGTCCTGGCATCTCTGGGTAGAAATCAAATCCCAGTGTCAGTTTCATGGCTTATTTATGCCCCATCCTACACTAGCTTGGCGATTCTGTTTCTCGGTTTTTATAAGCAGTGTGGCAGGTATCATCTGAGCTTTCTCAAGCTCTGTAATGACTGGTTAGCAGCAGGCTCTAGCGGCATCTGAAAAGGCATTTGGGGCCCAGGAGCAGTCACAAACTCGCTGGCATCAGCCCCCTGTAACAAACATGAGGGTCAGTGGAGAAGCAGAGGGACCACCTAGAGCTCAGCTTCCCACGGGGGTCCTCACCAAGTAAACATTCCTCTACCCACCCA
>NW_020174135.1:643639-666003 GCF_003031525.2 Neophocaena asiaeorientalis asiaeorientalis | reverse complement strand
CACCCTTCTTTCCATCCACCCATCTATCCACCCATCCACCCAGACATCCATCCACCCATCCAAGGCATGGGCCCTCCCTGTGCCCTTTGTTCCACTCCAATAGTGGACGTGAGGGAAAGGCGGCGTCCTCCCTTGTCTAGACAGTTCTGGTCCCCGGGGACGGAGGAGCTGGGTGCAAATGCAGTTGTCTAGTCTTGGGTCAGGAGGAGAAGCCCCAGTAGTTTGAGAAATTCCTCCAAAGTAGCTTATTTTCCACCTCAGCTGGATTTCTGGACAAGAGCTCTTTGTGTCCCACTGGGCTGCCCCCACATTGAGTTGTAGAAGCATCTGGTGTTCTTAGACATGTCTTCTCTCGGGAGAGGTTTTAGGAGTTGGAGGGCGTGTTTTCCTGGAGAACAGAGGGCCGGCTCTGTAAGAGGAGGGCCCCGCAGCGATGCTGCCCTCTCGCGAGCTGAGGAGGAGACCCCAGGTGGCTGTCCGCCCGGGAGAGGGGCCAGGTCCAGTCTGCCTGGGGGTCCTGGAGGCTGCCTGGCTCCCCCCGTGCAGGTGCAGGGCGGTGGGAACTGTCGGGATGCAAGTCTGGACGGCAGGGCCTGAGAGGCTTACGTGAAACTGGCCTGTTTTGGGGGGGGCGGCGTGGGGATGAGTGGTGCAGAGTAAGGATGACGGCAGTTTTCCGGAAAGCTGGAAGGAAGTCTTAGCCCCTTGGACTTCTCCACACCCTGTTCGGTGGAGCCACTGAAAGCAACGCATTCTTACGAAATTCCTGAATTGATCATTACGAAAACAAAAAGAATCTCTCCACGGTGGCCTTGCTGTCCTTGTTCTGAAAGTGCCAGGTCCATGACTGAGTTTGAATTGGATTTCTGAGCAGACCTGGGCCTGGCAGAGCCTCCGAGAGGGTGGAGAGCAAGCAGGTGGCCCTTCCTGGGCTGCCCGCCTCCCAGCACGCACCAGGCGCTACACCCTGTCCGTGCCCCCAGTCCCCGGGGCGTGGGGACAAGTTGGGGACCGGCCGGGAACAAGTCAGGGCTGAGGTGGCAGCAAGGAGGCATCTGGCACTGGTGTGACCCAGACAGGGCCTCTTGCGGAGGGGGGGATCCTGGGCCTCAGGACAGGTCACTGGCCGCAGAATCTCGGGGTACGGGGGCGCTGCCTACAGCACCCGACGGGGGGCTCCCTCCTCTCGCCTCACCCGCCTCCTTGCATTGTACTGCCCGGCTCTATCTCTCGGGCCCCTGTTCACCCACCAACGTCTTTGTAAAAGCACTTTTCCAGCCTCCAGGAGTGGTCAGGGCATCTCCTCCAGGCCACCATCCTCCTCGTGGCCAGTCCTGTCCCCGAGTCCCCTCAGTGCCATCTGAGTGACAGTGCAGAGGAAGCCGGTCCCAACAGCTGGGGGTGACCACCCAGGACCCCCGGGGCGTGAGTTCCTGTCTGAGGCCCGCCCCCCAGTCCCATCCCTTCCAGACCCATCAGACGTGCGAGGCCAGCCCCGAAGGACTTTGGCCTTTCGTGGATCACAGCCAGCCCCTCCCCAAGGGCTGTTCCCTGGGAGGGTAGGTGGGTGGGTGAGGATGCCACCCACGGCCCGCGAACCTCTGGGGGGTCATCAGCGGAGAGGTCGGCTTCTCCAGGGCGCCCTCCAGGAAGGCCGACCTTTCTGGCATGGGAGGAGCTTTCTCACCCATGCCTCTCGGGGGCCCCGGGGGGAGCCGGGTGGACCTTGGGGCGAGGTGTGTGGTCCCGGCCAAGCCTTGGCCCACAGAGCCTTTGGCAGCCCGGAGACCCTGCTTGATTAAACAGCCAAGAACTGAGCTGATAACCTTTTTTAAAATTAGAGGGGAAAAGACAAAACAAAGCTAGTAAGTTAGGCGGCCATGGGCTCCCGACCCTGGGAAGACGTGTTACTTTAAAGTTGGGGTGATGTCCCTCCCCTTCTGCTCTGGTTCTCTCTCTCATTCGGGCGGACTTCAGTCCTGCCAAGTTCCGAGTTTGTAGCTTCAGCTCTTTTAGAAACAGAAGAGTCCTGAAAGCTTTTACAGTTTTCTTCTAAGTGATAATTCCATGTGAGCCTTAGGTCTCAGAAAATTCAGAATTGAAAGGATTCTACCCAAACCATCTGAACCAAAGAGCAGCCACCCTTCCCGGGTGTCTACACGGAAGGAGAACTCCACAGCACAGGGGCTTTGCTGAGGCTCTCGTATGCGGCACCTTGCGGTGGGATGTCCAGTGCACGGTGGTTCTCTGACGTTGAGTGGACAAGGCCTTTTTTCCGGGAGAAGGTTCCAGAAGGGCTCCAGGCTCGAGTGCGGCCAGTTTAGGGAAGTCGCTGCCTCTGACTCAGTCTCCGAGCTCGCCAGGGCGAGAACAGGAAGGTGAGAAAGTAGACGATTTGGGGAGTTTACAGTCCACATCCTTCAGGGTGGAGACTCTTCAATGCCGATAAACAGAGGGAAGTGAATCCCTGACAGCTCCCGGCCCTGGAACGTCACCGTGGTAGCTTGAGTGCCTGTGTCTCAGCTTTGCTCTTTCGCTCTGTATCACAGAAAACCAAACTGTACACGAGTCAGAGACTAGTCGTGGGCCGCCACGCCCACACCCAACTGACTGATTACTTGTGGTCCTCTTGCCTCACCTCATCACCCACACCCGTTACTTGGCGGTAAATCCCAGACCTCGTGAAGTCTTACCCATCGATATTCAGCGTGTCTTTCAGAGATGGGGGCTCAGTTTTAGAAATGAATCATGACACCGGTAGATACCGTACCCGACACTGATATGTGATTTAAGAGAATCCCTTGGTATCACCGAGCAAGTGTCCAGACTCCCCTGACATACTTTCTCCGAGGTGGTCGGATTCCAACTCCGGGCCTCCCGACCGGCTCAGGTGCAGAAATCTCTGTTTCCCGCACTCAGCTGCGGGGGGCTCGGCAGGCCCCAGTCCGGGGCGCCTGACGCACTCCTCTGTCCCTGGCGTTCGCGGTTTTTCCTTGAATTGCTGCAGAATCGGGGCCTTGCTGGGGTCTGGCTCCGAGTTTTGGCGAAGTGGTGCGTGCCGTTCCCTCAGAGGCGGGTTCTGGCGTCTCCGTGGTGGTAGCAGTGGCCGATGAAGTGGTTTAAATGGAGAGGTCTGGGGTGAGCAGGTCCGGCCCGAGCCCCGCCCCGCTGGCCATCAGGAGCACAGAGGGGTGGCGGGGACTGACCGAGGCTCTCCGGAGCCCTGAGCCCTGCGATGACCTTGGTTTCGAATCAGTGCGAATGGCCTCCGTCCGTCTGTGTCCCCGCGGTCAGCCGTGCTCCAAGCCGGGTCTCCTGTGCTGGAGAAACATGTCATTGGCAGGCTGCACCCGCGGAGACTGGCAGGTCGGCTGGTGTCCCTGGGTCCTGCTCAGGGGCGGGTTTGGTTGGTATCGAGGCGTGTGCAGGCGGTCGGTGGTGCCGAGGTTAGGGCTGCGGTCTCATAAACACCTGCTCCGGGGCGGCACAGCTTTTGCTGAAGTGCGGGAGGCTGTCTGTGAAATCCTTTGTGTGCTGGAAAGACTGCCCCGGACTCGCAGGTACCCAGGGAAGCCCCGAGCAGGTGACCACAGTGGCCGGGCAGGGAGGAGGGGCCCCGGGAAGCTGGGGCAGGGCCTGGATGGGGGCGGGAGACACGGGCTGAGAGAAGTTCGGGTTCGTCTCGGGCTCTGCATGCCCGTGGGGAGGTGGGCTCCAGGCTCCAGGCCGTGAACTAAGCGTCAGAAAAGATCCTTCACCCTTTTCCCGCATGAAGGAAGCACAGAGATTCAATAGGACACGAAAGGCTTTCTGGTGGGAAGTGGATGGTGGCAGCAGCTCCAAGAGCAGGGGATTCAGATTGGGGCCCAGGGGGCTCCCCGATGGAGGTCGCGTGACTCCCTTCCTTGTGTCACACGAGCCGGCGTCTCCAGCCTGGAGGCCAGGCCAAGCCAGGCCGCTTAACACCTACTCACAGTGGGGCTCCTGGTGGCTCGGGGGGGCCGTGGGCCTGGTCCACCCCTCGGCCCTGGGGGCGGGGTGATGGTGCCAGTGGTAACGGGTGGAAACCGCAGGCACTCAGCGCCGACGCGGCACCAGCGTCGCTCCTCGGTGGGCGGGGGGGTGGGGGCGGGAGGCGCGGCCTGCAGCCTCTTCTTTAAACGGGAGCAAAAGGAACGTGATTCAGGTCCTTACGTACCAACTGCACAACAGCCATTTAGAAAAGCCTTCTATTTGCAAGAATTCCAGACTCACAGAGAGTTGCAGAGAGATCCGTGTCCCCTTCAGCCAGTGTCCCCAGCAACGACAAGTCGATATTAAGGACAGTGGCCGTCATCCCGGAGTGGCCTTTGGAGACCCCGAAGGAGCCAGAGTTGGGGTGTGGGAGGCCTGGAGTCCCACGTTGCCATTAGTCAAATGCGTGTAAGAGGTCAGGGGACGTTTGAGAGGCCTGGAGGCTTTCAGAGATGTTACCACTGGGGGTTCAGAGTGTCTCAGTTTATCGTTACCACGTGATGGGTGCGTGTTACAGGAAGATGCAGCCTCAGAGCGCCCTTCCCTGTGTGGTTTGGCAAAGATTAAATCCATCGGGCCCTGTGTTGGCGAGGCCGTGCAGGGGACCTGACCCCCGGGAGGTGTCAGGAGCCCCAAGTGTTCATGCTCTTTGACGGAGGCTGTGGATCTGTGCTGAGGAAATGACCAGAAAGGCCACCAGGATCTCACGCTGGATGTTCACACCTCTGGTACTGATAAGAGCAACAAATTGGGAGCAACCCACAGGTCCACCCACAGAGCACTGCTCAGTCATCTCCAGGGCAAGATGTGACGCTGAGATCAAACCATTTTTGAACAATGTGCAAAAATGCTCAACATGTGATCTTTACGTTCAAAAAGCCAGGGTATCACACTATGTATTTTATTTTGTTAAGATCTATCCCTTTTGTGTAAAAATACTTACAGATATACGCCCAGCTGTGGAGGCAGTTTCTCTGGTTGATTATGAGATACATACGTGTGTGTGTGGAGAGAATGAAAAGTAGCTTCTGTTTGTACAGATCAGCGGGATCTTAGATTCAAATTTAACCACGTGTTGTCTTGGCTGCACTGAGTGTGGCTTTTTAAAAAATCCAGTGAAGTTGGAGGTGAGTTTGAAGTTATTCAGCAGCCCTGGGCTGAGGCCATGAGAGAACTCTCCTGACGTGGTCCCTGTGGCGGCTCCTCTCCGGGTCATTGGTGACCCCCAGGAATGACGCTCGGCTGCGGGGCCCGTGAGGGGGTTGGGCTGGGACAGCGCAGCCATGAATCACCGTCCTCGCAGCCGGGGCCGCTGCGTCTTGGAACATTCCTTCCAGTCTTAGGCCTTTTCTCTGAATCAGAGATACATTTACATTTTTTGTGGAGTTGCCAAACTCATGCTGAAAATTTCCAACCCCAAACAATAATTTAAATTGTCTGTATTACAGTATTTATTTTGTGGACCATTCTAACTCGAAACTGTGCTCACGCTGTGTTGCTGGCTTTGTCCGTGATTCAGGAGCCAATCATTTCCCCAGATCTATTCCTCTGTGGTGTTCGAGTGCAGAGCGGCTCAGAAGATGCTTGCCCTGCGCAGACGGCGAGGGATTGCACTTTCCATCCTTCCTTTGCTTCTCTTTCCGTCACACACTCCCGTTTTTTAATTTCCTGGGAGTCAGATGAACCTAACTTTTATTTTGTTTTTCATTTGTTTCTTTTCTGTTTAGAGCAGAGGACAGTGTTTTCACTTAGATCAACAGTATGTATAAGATAACAGAACAGATTAGTACGTTGGATATTCTAAACGGAGACGTGGTCCGCTCCCTCCAGGCGGGGTGTGCTGAGCTGGGCAGTTTGTCTGGGGGTCGGGGCAGCTCCCGTAAGATGCTAGTTACCGAGGGCCGGCCTCGCGCTCGAAGCCCGTGGCTCGCTGGTCCTTCGTCCTGGCGGTGTGGCCGCATGTGTCGCTGACAACACGTCAAGAAAGTGCTTCTGAGCACCACAGCCCGGGAGACTGCTAAACGCATCGCGGAGCTTCGCCCACCAGGAAAACTCCCATTCGATTCTGCTTAGCGTTTCTCAGAAGCCACCTGGCATTGGCGGGGCGGCGCTTCTCCGCTCAGCCCGTGACTTGGGCGTTTCCCTTGTCTGGGCATCTCGGAATCTCCGCGCACACACATGTCCGCCCCATTCTTCTTGGTCACATCGTCTTGAGTTTTCCGAGGCTGTACTTAGTGAGAACCGGGGGGCGGGGGGCATCTTGTTGCCATGGAGTCAAAATGTAGACAGCAGACGGGGGCCTGGCAGGTGGGCGATGAGCATCCCACCCGCCTAAGGTCTCGCTTCCTGAAGAAATCTGGGTTTAGGCTGGCCGTTGAATAGAGGGTTTTCAAGTGCAAGTTGGCCCTGGAATCGGACACGTGGTCTGGAGGAGGGGCTTCCCAGGGTTGGAAGGCCTCCCATGCAGACGGTGATTTTATGGCCCAGCAGGGTGGACACGGGGGCTGAGGCACACACTCCAAAGCGGCCTCCGTGCCTGCACGGAGGTCCTGGCCCCTGGGGGGCGCTGGTCTTCCCCACCTCCACTGGTGTCTGACTGTCGGACACGCCCACTTCACTGGCGTCTGACTGTTGGACACGCCCACTTCACTGTATCTGTGGCGGATTCCAGTTAGGATTTTACATTTCTCGCTGCGTCTACACAGATGCGGCCTCTTCTCACGTTCGAGCCTTTGATTTGCTGCTCGAAGGTCGAGCTCAGACCCACTGGGAGGCCCGTCCGCCCGGGTGGCATCGGGGCTGGCGGTGTCCCTGGGACCCAGTGAAGACTGTATAGTGGGATGTGGTGTGCGCGGCCTGCGTCCCGCCAGGCTCTCAGCAGCGCCGTGTGCTCTCAGAGGAGCCAGCGGGCGGGGCTGCAGAGCCCGAGGGTGGACAGGGTGCCCGCAAAGCGGATTCAGCGGTAACTGACGTGCGTGGCGAGATGATTCCGTTTCTGCCGTCACTGGAAAACCACGAATGCCCCGAAATATACTGTCCATTCCAGGAGTATTTTGCCCGTGTTTTAGAAATTGCATGTTTGATTCCAGTTCAAGCTGATTTCTGGGCTTTTTCTCCTTTCAAAAAGTACCTTTATTCTATCTATTGTTTTGTGTTTTAAAAATCACCCTGATTCATAGTCTGAGATGAGGCGGAGAAGCTGGGGGACGTTTCGGGGAAGCAGTGGACCGACTCCTTCCAGGCTGAGACGCCACGAGCACTGCGTCCGTGTGTCTGGGCCTCTAAACAAAACCCACCCTTCCCAGCCACCTGTTCCAAACAAGCCGCCGGCACGCACGGTCTCTCTGCTGCGTGCACGGAAACGGACGCATCAGCGACAGGCGGAGCAGGGCGAGGGGACAGTGGCGCCCAGACGGCGGAGACTCTGGGAGCGAGGGCACCTTCAGCGCTGTGTGTGGAGGGCGAGACCTGGGCGCCTCCCGTCCACCTCTGCGGGGGCAGGGCGTCCTCACACTGCTCCCGCTCTGCAGCCCTCCTGGCCGGCCCGGGGTTGGCTTCCAGACACCTCTGAGGTCTGACGAGCAGCATCTCTGTTGGGTCAGGTTCTGCATCCGAGAGGGGAGGGGGAGGGGCTGTCACCGTGGGGACCAAGAGCCGCCACCCCCCTCACTGGGCTCTCGTTGTAGAAAGGCAGTGGGTGGACCAGACCCCAGCTCCTGTGAGGTCCTGGCGGCCTCTGCCTGTGGACTGTGTCTTTTGGGGGTCAGCCTTTTGTCTTTTTACAGGGCAGGACCCTGAAGCATGTTCTGTAGGGAGAGCAGGACCTTTGGCCTCACGTGGACCTGGTTTCAGGTGGCAAATGGCCTCCATCTCCCATCTGTACAGTGAGGCTGTCAGTGCCCCAGAAATCTGAGGTTGTCGTGGGCCTCGTGGACCCCTCAGGCAGGGCCCGACTCACTCCACCTCCCCTCTTCAGCCTCCAAGTGACAAACCCACCTTGCAAATCTGCCTTGGGCCCCAGGGCCGCTCCCTTGGTTCTGTGGATCTTTGTCTGCAGCTCACTCGCGCCCTGGGTGGGCGGCTGCCCAGGTGTCGTGCACGGAGCACGGGATGTAGGGGGCTGGGCGAGATTGCCACAACCCCGCCATTTTATCAGGGGCCCGGCGGCACCCCCGACGGTTCACTCCTGCCCGCAAACAGCGCGCGTGGGACAGAGGGGATGGGAACCAGGCCGCCCAGTTCTGAGGCCAGGCTGATAGAACTGTGATTCTGAAAAGGTCTTTAATTCTGGAGCCTATCTTATTAGGGAGGTTAAATAATTTATAGGCCTATCGTGAAGGAAGGAAAATATTTTAAGGTCGTGTGGGAAAATGTTTCCATCTTATTCAGAAGCTCATCATGAAGGCCTGACAAGGCTCTGGGCGTCCATCACGACCGGGTTGCTGGTGGCTGTGTCAGGCCGTTATCCTTATCGATGGGAATTTCAGATACAAGCCCGGCAGGATGAGCTGCTTCTCAGGGCCCCAGGGTCTTAGATGGGTCTGTGGTCTGCGGGAAGCCGCGGCATGAATGTTTAATGCTCTGTGTTCCATTTCAGCCCGTCTCTCCCTGCCCTCGACTGGCAGCTGCCGTCACACTCAGGACCGTACGAGCTGAGGATCGAGGTGCAGCCCAAGTCCCACCACAGAGCGCATTACGAGACGGAGGGGAGCCGGGGGGCCGTGAAGGCGTTGGCCGGAGGACACCCCAGCGTGCAGGTATCCACTCTGCTCTGACTCCAAGTCCTGTCCCTGCTGCAGGGGCAGCAGCTGGGGCTGGTTTAATCCAAAGGCCACTTTGCGGTAACAGCTAACAGTGCCTTTCATTTTCTGTCTTTTTTAAAAAAATATTCTTATCTCCCAACCAGTTTAGCTAAATATCTTATACACAGTCAAGCCCCAGTTTTCTCCTCAATACATAGAGTGGTACAATGGTACAGTATACAGTGGTATAAAGGTACCAAGCTCTGCTTGCCTCTGGAGCTCATAGACCAGCTGTACTCATTACACCTGAGGCTCCTCTTCGGTGGAACTGCTTTGAGGGAGCAGGCGATACCCTGAAGATTGTGGGGGCGCGACCAGCCCGGCGGGGTTGGGAGGACTCCCCTGGACGGTGTTGCCAGCAAGCCTTTATTCAACGGGGAGGCAGGACGGCTGTAGCATTTGCTTGTGTCTCCTGGTGGGTAACTGAGGGGACCTCGGTACAGCCCGGCTATTGCTGTGTCCTGGTGGACAATGCCCTTTATCCCCATGTGTCCCTGAGCAGTCATGTTCCACTCAGAACAGACGGGAAAGAGGGAAGAGAGAAGCCAAGGGGAGACAGTGTGTCCAAGAAGATACCCTGGGCCACCTTGAGGGTCCATCTCGCTGCCTGGATGGTGGCCAGTGGGCAGTGTGGCCTGGGGGCTGCTGTCTAGACCTCTTAGTAGACTTGACCTTGGTGCTATTTCGTTTTAAGGTGTCCTGGAATAGGAAAATTTAAAAGAAAAGAAATATACCTTTGAAATAAAAGTGCTTTATTTTTGAGGACCTTTTCTTTAACAAATCTGTAGAAGTAAGTGTTCAGGGTTATTAGAACCAAGGACTGAAGCTTCTGCTGAGAAGCGCCCCCTCGATTTCTAATCCAGCTGCATTTTGTCCATCGTTCCTGCTGCAGACGTTCCACAGCGTACACCACACGCTGGGTGCCGTGCACGCCACACACAGACGGGCAGAGGACTCCTCCTGGCGCCCCTGCTCTGGGGAGAGTCAGAGAATCAAATCCGGGGGCCCTCTGCCCTCTCCAGCCCCGAGGGGAATGGAGCCCACCTCTGCCCAGCCCTCTGCTCAGAAATAACCCCATCCCCCAGATCACGGATGGGGACAGATGGGAAGAGCGTGCAGCCCTGCTCTGCCCGCAGCCGCTGTTCCCCTCCTGCGTTGGCCGTGGCCGCCCACCTCCTGGGGCTGCTTCCCCAAATGTGGCCACCATCCTTGTAGCACGTCTCCCCACGGCCGTCAACAGAGCCTCGACCGAGGTCTCCTTGGGCCACGTTAGGATTTGTCCAAAGCGAAGTCCGTCTGCACGGCAGCTGCCTCTGGTTTGGGGTTTTCAGAGGCTACTTTTAAAGACTCCATCCTTTCCTCTCTGAAGCCTTGGACCCTTTGAGGCAGTGGTTCCCAAAGTAAACCTCCCCAGGGTCCCTTAGAGATGCGATTCTCTGGCCCACGCACCCCACTGGGCCCTGGGTCTGCTCACCAGCCCCAGCACTGGAGTGCCGGCTGGGACCCGCCACTTTTCTTCTCAGCTGGGGACAGGAGGAGTGGGGACCTGCCGTGGGGTGTCGGGGCCGGGGCAGCATCGGGGAGGGGCTGCTCCGGCCTCACGGGGAGCCGGCGGGGCTCTGTCGGTGTGGCTCCGGGTGCCACTCCCCGGCCTCACACACCCCGGGGGAGATGGGTGTACTTGGCCTCAGAGTCAACGTGTTCAGAGCTGGTGTCCAGGCCGCGCCTGCCATCCCAAACCTGTCGCTCCCCTCCAGCCCAGGAGGTAAAGGTGAGCTCGCGGACAGGCTGTCCTGCAGGCGTTGGCATTTGGTCACACGTGTCTCCTCATCAGCCCAGCGTCTCCCACCAGACCCCTGTGATGTGATCTGTGACCGTCCCCTTGGACGTGAGCTTGCCCTCTTGCCCCGGAACTGCAGCCGTACGGCGCTGACAGAGACGGTTCTCCCCCGTCTAGCTACGCCCCTGCCTGTCTAGTCCGCTCCCCAACCCTGTCATTTAGGGAATGGTGCAAGCCGGAAGGGGAAGCAGCAGGGCACCCCGTGTTTGTATTTGATTCCATTTAGATAAATAAAAATAAAGCTTGCGAGGGCAGGAGGGCGCAGAGACAAGTGCCGGTCCGCCGACGCGGCAGTCAGGGCCTGGAGTGTGCGGGGTGACGCTGGGGCGACGTCGGAGGCTGTGCGCTCGACGCCGGTTAATACCCACTTGGTATTGGTTGGCCGCTTGACTAGGGAAACGCAGAGCGGGCTCAGCAGTGCCCAGCGGCCCTTTCAGGTCCCCTCCCGGGCAGAGGCAGGTCGGATAATGCCTGCGCTTAGCCAAGTCCGTAAACGGTGTTTAAGTCCCTTCCTGCTACGGTTTCCACTGGAAGAAAGTACGTTGCTGCTGAATGGAAAAGACATTACAAAGGTGAGGAAGTAGGCTGTTCAATAATGAGAAATGGAAATAAAGCAGCAGAGAAATAATGGCCCAAAGCCCCCGTTTCTTGTCAGTTACATTGGCGAGGGGCGCTGGCCCTGGAGGGCAGGGAGCCTTGTGCCACGTGGACACTCCTGTCGTGACATGCAAAGCGCGGGACTGAGGCCCTGAGCGAGGGCCGTCCCTGTCCTTGGCCTGGTGGCTGTGGCCCTGGGGACAAGGGCGTGCCCCGCCTCTTCTGGGAGCCCAAGGAGCCCACCCCCTGCAGGGTCCCAGCGCCGTGCTCCCGTTCCCACCGGGCAGGTGTCTTGGGCACAGGGCGGTGTTGATCTCTCAGTGTAGACGAGATGGAGAGGACTGAGACTTGTGGAGGAATTCTGAAACTTGAAACCCCATTGGAAATACCTTAAGAGTGAATCCTCCAGAATTATTTCGAGGTCAGTGATGGCAGGATGGGAGAGGCTGCTTCTGGGTTTAAGCAGAATGAAGGCCCCTCCCCCTGCCGTACAGCTGAACCGCCAGAGGAAACCAGGCCCAACAGAAATGTCAGCCTCTATCAGCATTCCTCCTGCAAGAGGGTTAGGACTGGAGAGTTCTCTGATCTGTCTGCAGTAGAGGGAGTCTGTGTGCAAGGTGAGGTGAGCAGGTACAAAGAGGGGCTTTGGGGTTTGTTTTCTTTTTCAGTTAGTGGAGCACAAACTGGATAAAAATAGAATTTGCACATAATTGTAAAACAGATGAAAACAGAAAGCTCTCTCAGTTGCCGTGAAAGCCCAGTAACCACAGTTTTATTCTGCGCTGTGAGTTATTTTAGCACATCCTCCGACACCAGCGGCTCCCCGGAGCTCGGCCACAGGCTGATCCACATGTTGGGGAGACAGCCACTCCCACTGGCCGTTCTGTGGTCAGCTGGTCAGAGGGAAGCCGGGTTTTGGTTCCGGGGCGTCCAGGCCGTCCCTCGGAGCCGCCGTCACATGGAGCTCAGAGGAGGCCAGCACCCGGGGCTTTTGCTGCCCTTCTAGGACAGCCAGCTCATCGACCTGCTTCTGCATCCCCAAGCTTGTCGTGAAGTCAGGGGCAGTGGCCTTGTATAGGACAGAGGCCCTGCCAGGCCCAGGGAGGACTCCTGCATTTCCCGAGCATCCAAGACGCAGGGGGAGCTGCCTCCACCTCCGCGGCCCCTCCTCTGAGTCTAGGAGACGCGACGAAATGCAGAACCTTCCTTCCGGGCAGGATCAGGCTGCAACTTCAGATGAGGAAAGGACCTTGCGTTCACGTGGTCTTGTCCCCGTTTGCATTTGGGGACACAGATGTGTACGGGGCTTGCCCAGCATCATTCGGGGGCTGGTGCCGGGAGTGAGCGTTCCAGACCGTCCACCACCCAGACTCTCCAGAGTCTCCAAGAGTCCTTGACGGCCCTGGTGGGTGTGCCCGGCGGGCGCGTCTGGGCCCCCGAGGCTGCTGTGATGGCCCTATCGGGTGCTGGCTCCCCTCGCCCGCGGGCTGGAGCTGGGTGGGCGCGGGCCGTCCTCCTCGAGGCCCCCGGCTCCACCGGCGGGTGTGCGTGTGATGCGGCCACAGCGAGCACCAGGGGCCCCGGGTCTGCGCTGGCCTCTGCTGACTTTGTAATGATGGGACCAGGGAGGAAGGGAGTGTGGGTTTCCCTGAACTTTAAAATTGTACCTTTTCCCCTACTGCCAAAGGATTCAGACACACGTAGAATCCTCCCGGGCGGGAGGCGTCCAGCTGGGGGCAGGGTGGAGTGTCCTGGCTCCCAGCACCCAGGGCCCCTCTTGTCATCGGTCCAGACCTTCTGCCACCAGCGCCCCGCGTGTGTGTGTAAATCCGTGGGCCGCTCTCTGGTTTAAGATGCAGGAGCCCCGAGAGCTTCCGCCGGGGATGCAAAGGCCTCTTCCAGCGGTGCCAGCAGGACAGACCGACCCGGAGCAGTCAGAGCGGGTGCTTCACACCGTTGTTCTGTGTCTCCTGAGCTGCAGGGCTCACAGCGACTCTCCGGTGGGATGAGTGCGGGGCCCCTTCGCCCCGGGGGCCAGGTGTTCTGGGTGCGTCTGGGGGCCCTCCCTCCAGTCCAGTCTCCCAGCCCGTCCTGCTGGCACCCCGCCCCGCGTCCGCGCCCAGCGCCCGGACGGCAGCCGCAGCTGGTTCCCTGCCGTTGCCGTCAGTGGGTCTGGGCTGAGGAGGGAGAGTCCCCCGCCTTCTCCCTGGGGAGGGAGAGCAGAGAGCCGTCGGGCTGCGTGGAGTTTGCCTTTCCAGTGTTTTTGCCGATAACTCAGAGTACGCGTCCCCAAAGGGGTCCCTGGGTTCCTGTGTTCCCTCTGCCTCCGAAGAGAAAGCTGCAGCTCTAGGAGGCCGTTTCCGTTCACTTCGTTTTTCTGCTTTTCTTTCCTGCTGTGTCCCCGGCTCCCTTCTACCCTCCTGGGCTGTTGACCAGGCCTGGCCGTCACTCTTCCCTGCCCGCTGCACTGCATCCCTGGTCCCCTGTCCCGAGAGCAGAGGTCCCTTCCGGGAAGGTCCCCGGTTCCTGCCGCCCCGTGGGGGCTGGGGGAGTGAGCTGGGGGTCGTCACGATCTCTGACCCGGGGGTCAAAGGATGAAGCTCTGTTTACCCAGTTACCAAAATAACCTGCTCGATAGCATCTAGCCCGTCACACAGGAGGCCAGGCCTGTGTGAATAATTAATAGGTCGCAGAAACGTGAGACTCGGCGGGGGCCTGTCAATTCCTAAACAGCAGTTTAGGTTTGTAATTTGTGTTCCTGTCAGTTATGAGTGACCAGTGTAACCCCTGTCAGGCCGGGTGACTGGCGGGGGGATGCGGGGACCACCCTGGCCCAGGCAGTGGGGACCGGGAGGCCGGGCTGGCCCGAGGGGCGTCCCGGCCCCGGCCTGGTGCCCTGCGTGGTGCAGGGGCCTCTCTTTAGGGTGGTCGGCTTTGAGGCTCACGTTTGCCCCCGTAGGCCAGGACAGGTATTTTTCTATTATGTAAGACGTTCGAGCTGGCACTGAGGAAGGAACACGCCAGGAACCAGTCATTCTTTCCAGATCGTTACAATCAGCCGGTCGGCTGTTATCACTTTTCATTTCCTGTAGCACCCCGCACCCCTGGGTCCAGAAGCATCAGCCTTTCAAGAAACAGGCTTCCTGGGGGTGTCTGAATGCTGCGGACACACAGCAGTGCTTTCTTTTATCTGGTGTCCACAGCACGTTCTGTTTTACCCAAAGCTTTGCTCCATTCTTTCTTACGGAAACTGGATTGAGACAGGATCGTTAACCTGGAAGCCAAGGTTTTCACAAAAGCCAGAGAAATAGATGCTAGTGGAAGAAATTCCTTGGGCCCAGTGAGGAGCTGAGGGTCAGAACTGCCCTATAGCAGCAGCCCTGCTCCAGCCCAGACCCCACCCCCTACCCCAGGAGCTGAGACAGCGCTCGGACGCAGGTCTGACCCTAGCCCGGACCCCGGTCGTCCGGCAGCCAAACACCGCTGACCTGCCCGTGGGGCGGATTAATCTTTCATGGGGCAGCTGGGCAGCGGACAGCTGCCCTCTGCTCTTCCAGCAGCGTCCGGGCAGGTGGCCGTTTCCCTCTGGGCCGGCCGCGCACACAGGCCTGGACGGTCTCACTCTTTGTAGACACACCTGTGTCGCGGGAGCCGCTGCCATTGTTCCCACGACACAGTGGGCTCTGCGGAAGCTCAGGGCACCGAGCGGGGGGTTTGCCATTTCTGTTCCCCCAAAGCAAAGAGGTGCCTGTGCCTGCGTGGTCTCGGTTAGGGTGTCCTGTCCCTGCGTGGTCTCGGTTAGGGTGTCCAGTGGAGTCGTACCGTGTCAGCACGAGAATACCGTGAAGTTGCCAGTGATAATAATAGGAAGGATAGCTGGGATTTTGTTGCTGTCTGCTGACACGCGGCACAGACACTCGATCTCAGGTACGGCACATTGGTTTTTAAACACCTGTTTTAGAGTTTCATTGGACAGCAGAACTGAGGACAGCGCAGTTCAAGTTTTCCTGCAGCCGATACAGTCACTGGGGGATAAAGTCCGCGAGTAGCTCAGCAGTGGAAACCTTTTCAGAGCAATAAACAACACCGTCAGCCTCCAAAAATCTTCTAATTCAAGGGCTTTGGCTTCTGTGTTCCAGGCTGCGGGAATTCTAGAATAAAAGTCACCTCGGGCACAGAACCTCTGATGACTTTCCATAATTCTGCTGTGCTTTCTGCATTATCCCAGGGTGTTTTCCTGATGTCTTTTGAGGGCAGAGCCATGTGCCGGACCGTTTCAGTTCAGAGCTATGCGTCGGCACTGCGGCCCCATCGCAACTGTCAGAACATTCACACGTGGTGCAGGTGGGGAGGGGGGGGGTGCCAGACGGTGTAACGGAGATAATGGTGAGAAACCACTGTCTTTGATAAAAATGACAAAATAGGAAAATCCGTGGCCCTGGCCGGCCCTCCTCTCTGACTGGGGGCTCCATGGTCTCCTGGGGGCCGCACCACGGGCGGCTGAGTCACAGATGCCCAGTACCCAGGGCTGGGGGGTGGCCCGGTGGGAGATCCCCACCTCGTTTGCTTCGGGACCGGGTCTCCCTCCCACTGGCAGCCCCCAGCCTGCTGCCCCGTGCAGAACCCTGTCCTTCGCCTTCGGGCCAAGCTCTCCCCAGGGAGGGTCTTCTGGGCGTCGTCCTCCTGGGGCACCGCCCAGCACAGGGACGTAGGGAGGTGCGCCCGCTACGCGGCCTGCCCTCCGTGGGCAGAAGGAGGACGAGAGCCACGGAGGGCACGCCGGCCCGAGCTCTGGGGCCCAGTGTCTACGCCCGGCTCGCAGGTGGGTGGCTCCCGGCAGCGACCCCATGTCCAGGTCCTCCTGGGCACCCCTTCCTGCTGTGCTTTGCAGACTGCTCTGTCTCCGGGGGGCGCTCTGGATTTGGGGTGTGCTGGCTCCCTGAGCGCTGCCCCTGCCCCGCACGCAGCTGGGGAGCCGTGAGCACCCCGTCTGCACACTCGAGGGTGGGGCGGCCTGGCCTTGCCGAGCCGGACTTCCAGTCTCCTTCTCCTGCACGGGACGCTGGGCTCTGGCCAGCACAGGTGGCCAGCTCGGCCCTGCTGTGGGCCGGGCCCCGCCCAGCGGGACTCATGATCGTGCCGTGGCTGGCGGCAGTGGCCGTCCCCTCAGCAGCAGCTGGAGCCAGGGCAGGGCTGGCCCGACGGCAGGCCGGTGACCGTCGCGTGGGCATGTGGGTGTCTGGCGGGCAGCACCCTCAGCCCACACAGCGCCTCCGTCAGCCCTCGTCCGGGCCCTGCCCGAGGCCGCCCTTTGGGCGCTGGTGATAAACACCAAGGGCCAGGCCCTCTGCCTGCCCCGTATGCCTGGGGGGTGGCCACTGCCCCTGTCCGTCGTGCAGTGCTTCCAGTGAGTTCAGAGAGGCCGTCCCGGGGAAGGAGGGCTCGGGAGCACAGCCTTGGCCCTGCCCGCCTGAGGTCTGGTCTACTGTGAGCTGACCGCATGCCCTGGACCCGTCCTCCCTCCCGGGCCGGCGTGGGGTCGGGGGGGCAGGCGGCGCCCCTTGGGGAAAGCTCTCCTGTGGTTTTGGAGACCGAAAGCTCACACAACGCAGTCTCTTAAGTTAATCCAGTACTGGGAAAGTTGGGGTTGAAAGAAGTGGAGGCAGCTTGAGCGCTGGATTCTCTCCTTCCTGCAGAGTCCCTCTGGGTGTTGTGTAAAGACGCACAGTTTACATCTGGGTTAAATGCGTGATTTCCCTTTAAATTGCCTGCTGCGCTGTGCGCAAGGATCTCTTGCTCGGTGTATGTTGGTCCCATCTCAAAACTTAGTGGAAAGTACTTTCCCTCAATTAACTGGTCCTTCGTACGACGCTCCTGCCACTGGGCTTGCGCTGTGGGAATTTGAGCACCGAGTAAATTTGGCGTCAGTCATTCCCTCTGCCCGTCATCCTGCCGAGCAAGTGCGAAGGTGAGCAGAGCAGCTAAAAACAAACATTTTTATGTGTAGGAAACTCACCAGGTCTTACACCTTGAAAATGGAATAGCACGTTTTGTTTAGTTTAGGTTGAAGCAAAGAGAGGTCATGGTTATGACAGGTAATTTTATTTTATTTTATTTTTGTGTGTGTGTGTGCGTTCAAAATACTGATTTATTTTAGGTGATGGGATGAGGGGTGTTTGCATTTCTCTAATGATTAATGATGTTGAGCATTCTTTCATGTGTTTGTTGGCAGTCTGTATATCTTCTTTGGAGAAAATATGACAGGTAATTTTATAAATATTATTTTGACAGATAGTAGAACGTGCCAGGGGCAGAAAACCCATGCAGTAGAATATGTGAAGTATTTAAATTACTTCTCTTAAAATGAACTTCATGTTTTCAATAATAGATGTTTATCTTCCAGGTTAGACCTTAAATATTCCCATTTTCACTGAAATGGCATGTTTTTAAAAAGGCAAAGTTACTCCCACAGTCCGCTGCATCCTACCAGCCGTCAGAGCAGGGCCCCAGTGTGAGTCCCGTGGGATTTGGAATTGTCATTTTCAAATCGTCTGACCCCGGCCAGGCCATGTGCCGGCCTGGGGGCTGGGAGGAATACGCCTTGGCCACACAAGAGACAGTCTTAGCCAAAGACTCATTTACATATTCTTATATTAAATGTCACAAAATGGAATGCTAAGAGGCAGAATTTGTTTCTTCATCAGTCTCTGATTTTATTTTTACGTTTCCTGTTTTAAAAATGTAGGTCAAGTCTAGCACAGAGTACAGGTTTCTTAGGAGGTTCGTTAAATTGGCAAAAGACTGGACTCACGCTCCCCAGCAGGGAGAAGTTGGGTGGACCCGGCAAGCTGGTCTCGGTTCCCCCCTAACTGGACTCTGTGTGTGTAGAGATGCTCGTGTCCACACAGGAAAAAAGCTCTTCAGTTCAGACAGGAGAGGCATCTTGTTTCTGCAGAATTAAGCCACGTGAGCAGGACCCACCTTGAAATGAGCATCAGGCACTGGGTGGCTCCTGGAAGGTTCTCTGTGTGGCGGCCTTAGAGCAGGAAAGGCTCTGCACTGGCCTCGAGAGGGGCACAGCAGGCCAGGAGGGCAGCGAGTGGGTGGGTGGGTCTCTCAGCAAACGTGACGCTTCCTCTAGTCCTCTGCTCACCTCGGCCACTCGGGTTCAGCCGCAGGCCTGAGACCGACTCCCCTCCTCTGTGCACGCCCGTCAGACACTCATCTGGTCCATATGGGCCAGACACCTGTGGGTCAGTATGAAAGCTCGATTATTTTAATAGGAAAGAACCACTTTGACCATGAGCACATCCACGGGTGCTTGGGACCACGTCACAGATGAAAACGATAAAAATTGGGAGCCTGGCACGTGAAACTCCTGCTGCCGCCAGGAAATAAGATCTTCCCAACCAACCACCGAATTCCAGAGCAAGTCTGGAGAGCGCGTGCGTGTGCGCGTGTGTCGGTGTGTGCTGCGTGTGCGTCCGTGCACACCTGTCCTACGTGGAGCTCCTGCTTGTCTCCAGAAAATCTCAAGGGTGACGTCCAGAGCCCCCGGGGGCCACTCCACAGCCTGTGACAAACACGGGCTGTTAAATATTAACCGGGTGCTACGGAATGCTCTGGAATGTCCACAGACACCGGACACCCGTGGTGAGCTCGTGTGGGAGCCTCAGAGCTGCTGGACGTTCACCTGAAGCTGTAAACTCATTCATTGGGGGCTGCGGTCCAGCAGCGATCAGTCCTGGCTCATGGCCTGCGGTGTCCTGTCCATAGTTGCGACACCATGCAGACCCTGTTGGCCGGGAGACGGGACGGGGGTGGGGGGAAGGAGCCGCTGACCCTGCGGGAGCCCCGCCCTAATAAGGCGCCACCTGGATCCCTCGTCTGGCCCGGCTGTCAGCCCCACCAGCAGCCTGGCGCCCAGGCACATCCTTCCCGGGGACCCCAAGCGGGTGGCGCGCGGGCCCTGGCCCTCTGCTTGCTGAGTGCCCGTGAGGTTCCCGTGAACGGCCTGTCGTCGTTTGGGACTGTCTTTTGAGCTCTGTGAGGCTCCCGTGAACGGCCTGTCATTGGGACTGTCTCCTGAGCTCTGAAAATTTATAAGTGCTTCTTCAGCTCGTAATTAAGTGAAGTCAGCGCAGTAGCTGGTCTTTGTCAGCGCGGCTTTGATGAACGGTTCACTGCTGATTTGAACCACACTTGAAACAGCAGGCGCTCGCTTCTCTGGGTTGAAGAGACATTTGTTCCCAAACGCAGGGACGGAGGAGAGCTCGGGGAGGCCACAGTGCGGGGGGGGCGGGACGAGGCGGGCGCTGCTAACTGGATGTCGTAGAAGGAAATGGAAAACCAGCCAGAGCAGCATATAGTCAGTTCTCTGCACGGAAGACAGAGAGCGAGACACCTGGGCAGGGAAAGCGCTCAGCTCCCAGCACTGGACCTTCCAACGGAATTCCGACTTACTCATCTGGACGGAGCTTCAGCTTCCATTCTAACGTCCCAACTTGGAAAAATGACCCGTAGAGACGGAGGCAGGATCTCGGTCACCGCGGTCAGCTGCAGCTGGACCGGAGGTTTCCCGTTTCTTCGGGTCACTGACACATGCCCCTCTTGTGCTCCCTCGGTCACCTGGCAGCCTGGCCCTTTGCGCCCCGGCCTCCTCCGTGTCCTGAGCCAGTGCGGCTTGGAAGGTCTTGGTCATCCAGCCTGAGCTTCTTCCCCATGGGCTGTGAAGTGACTGTCAGGGCGCCTTCCCACAGGGCAGAGACGGAGCCCGGACGGGGCTCACGGGGCGCATGGACCCGACCACACCCCGCTGCGGGGCTGGTTCTTCCGTGGCTTCCACTCGGCCGCAGGGCTGGCAGGGGCTCGCGACCCCCTGAGAATCCCGCAGGGGAGCAGGCGGGTCGGGGGCCTGCAGGTGGCCTCGTTGGCACTGCCGTACCCGGGTCTCTGCTGCTGTGGAAGCAGTGACAGCGCTCTCGGGGGCGGCACTAGTTCGGCCCATCAGACTGTGTTACAATTGCTACCTGTTGTCAAAGCGGCTAAAATTAGTCCAGGGAGAGCATGACCACAACGCGAGAAGCAGCAGAGCTGTGCTGACTGAGCCTTTCTGCTCGTGGGGCTGCCCCTCTCGCGGGGGTCCCGCGTCGGGACCCTTGGGGGCTCTGGCTGGACGCAGGTCGCCTGCCTCTGCAGGAGGAGGGGGTGAGCCCCAGGGGTCCTGTGGAATCTGGGCCTGGGCCTCGCCCTGAGATGCCTGCTTTCTTCAGGATTTGCCTCTTGAGTACGGTCAGCTGTGACCTGGACGGAGAAGGCGAGTCAAGTTCAGTTCTGAAAAGGACTCACCCCGAGGGAGGCAGCGGCTGGAGGTGCAGGGGCACGAGGAGGGCTCTGACCTGCGCCCCTGGTGGTCAGCCCGGGTGCGGCCAGTGTAGGTCCTGAAATGCAGGAGCAGCGCTCTCCCATGGGCTCCTGGTGCACGATGGGCTCCTTCCGGTTCCGGGGCCCGAGTCTCACTGGGTTTTGTGCCCACACACGATCTTGTCTTCGAGACCGTGCACCTAGCCGGCTGGCCCACACGATCGGAACGGCCACGCGCGGCCGCCCGTGTTGGGTCTGATGCTGGTGGCAGATGGGCCACGACCTGGGGCTCCCCGCAGCCGGTCCAGGGGCGCCTGCAACGGGCACCAGGGCAGCCCGTAGCCCCCACCTGCCAAGCCAGGCCGAAAAGGGCCGATGCTGTTTGTATCTTGTCTGCAAGCATCCTGTTTGCTGGTTCGGACTGGACTGAGCAGGGGAAAGTGGATGGCGTCCTCTTGGGCGAGTGTCTGAATTCATCAGGGGAGGCTTGTGCGGACGGCTTGGCACTGGCCCAGCTTCGGGTGGGGCCCCACGAGCTGCTTGTGTCACCCGCGTGTGGGAAGAGGGGTGGCCTGAGGAGGAGGCAGTGGCCCGGAGAGACTGGCTCTGCTTCCCATCTGCCTCCTCCTGCGGGTCCCCGTCACTCTCCTGGGCACGGGGCACGTGTGCTCCTGGGATGCAGGTACATGCGTGCAGGTGTGCACTGCACGTCTGTGTGCGTGTGTTCCAGCGTGGGCAGCCAAGCGTTCAGAACCGACTGTGGAGCAGAGGCCCCAGACTTTGGGGCCCGAGGTGCAGGAGGGGCCGGGGGACCAGCCTCGGCCCGCGCACACTCCCCTCTGAACCGGCCTCTGCACGGGGAGCACGGTGGGTCTGGGCGTGGTGTGGCACGGCGCTCACAGGCCTGTCCCCCTCTCTCCCCAGCTGCACGGCTACATGGAGAGCGAGCCACTCACCCTGCAGCTGTTCATCGGGACAGCGGACGACCGGCTGCTGAGGCCCCACGCCTTCTACCAGGTGCACCGGATCACGGGCAAGACCGTCTCCACCACCAGCCACGAGGCCATCCTCTCCAACACCAAGGTCCTGGAAATCCCGCTGCTGCCGGAAAACAACATGCGAGCGATGTAAGCTGCACCTCGGGGGCTCGGGTGGGCGCTTGCACGCCTGCATGTCTCCCCACATTTCCACAGCTCAGGGGCCCTGGGTGCCCTGGGCTTAACACCTCAGTAAACGTTACAAATATTTATGACGATGGATTTGTTTCTTCCTGGGGTTTCAGCCCCTGTGCATGTTGCCACTTCAAGTATCTCAGTTCCCAGCTGTCAGTACTTCCTCCGTGTGTGAACGTGGCACCCATGTATTTCTGTGACTGCACTGTGGAAGTTAGAGCAGTGGTCAAAAGGCAAACATTGAAACATTAAAGAGACCGGTATGTCTGGGTCGTATTTGCACTGAGGGTTTCTGCATCTCCGATGTAACCAGCTGGAATGTGCAGGTCAGATCTGACTCGGTAGTTTAGAGGTGAATTGGTTAACAAGCTGCAGGGCAATCTTCTTGTGTCCAAGTAGGGCTTGTGTTCGTGGCTTCCTGAACTGAGTGACTGCTACATGCATTTCACTCCTGAGCTGTGAATGCAGCAGAGAAAGGGGACACGGTTGTCCCACAGGACTTGCCTTCTCCTGGGGGCCTCTGGGGCGGGGGACATAAGGCAGGAACTCATTAGCACGGGGGGCCTGGGGGAGACT
>NW_020174135.1:631786-643185 GCF_003031525.2 Neophocaena asiaeorientalis asiaeorientalis | reverse complement strand
GTCTGTGGGGGGGCAGCACAGAAGCCGAGACTGACCCTGCAGGAAGGCAACAAGTGCAGAGGCCCCAAGGCAGGAGTGATTCTGGGGCATCCGTGGGGCAGCGAGGAGCTCAGGGCTGTGGCGAGTGAGGGAGCGGGTGTGGAAGCCACATCGTGTAGAGCTTTGCGTGGGATTTGGATAAGTTGTTTATAACTCATAAACCCTCTAAGTCAAAAACAAAGGGAGGGACTTCCCTGGTGGCGCAGCGGTTGAGAATCCACCTGCCAATGCAGGGGACACGGGTTCAAGCCCTGGTCCCGGAAGATCCCACATGCCGCGGAGCGACTAAGCCCATGCGCCACAACTACTGAGCCTGCGCTCTAGAGCCCGTGAGCCACAACTACTGAGCCTGTGAGCCACAACTGCTGAGCGCCCATGCTTGCAACAAAAAAAAAAAAAAAAAAAAGAGAGATAAAAAAGGGAAGGCCTTCTCTCCATGTTGGCTTTTCATGGATTTGGGGGAATTCATTCTAAATCCTTGGGTTTGCTTCAAGAGCTGTTATCACAGTTCCCTCGGACCAGGGCAGATGGTTTGAGAGAACTGCTGGTTCCTTCAGCAGCAGCCGTTCCTTCGGTGGCTGCATTTACCACAATACCAACCAACCCAGAGACGGTGTAGACACCACGGGACCGGGACTGGCCCCGGGCTCCAGGGCCAGGGCTTCCCTGCTGCTCCGGGCTGGGCTGTGGTCCTGACCTAGAGGCGTCATGCGGCCTCGTTTCCTTAGCTTCTGACAGAGGGAAAGGGCTGGTTTCCATCTGATGAATGACGCCTGGGTTGTTCTGCTGGAGTCTGGTGTTGAATGGAACTGTTAAGTTAAATGAAATTAAGTGAAATCATATGAGGCCCTAGAAAACTCAGGATCCTGAATTAAGGGGGACGCTGCCAGAATCTTAAGTGGAAGGAGGTTTTTGGAGCAGCCGGGGGAGCCTTCCCTTGGACGCCGCGTCCTGCTCTGGGGCATCCACGCGAGCCCAGGGCAGTGGGGCTGGGGCTTCTGGAGCCCTGAGCGTGTGGCAGCTCCTCCTGCTTGGGATCCGGGCTCCTGAGGCCGGGGCTGGCTCGTTTCCCGCTGCCTCAGCCCCAGCTCAGTTGACGGGTGGGTGTCTGGCCGCCCCGGCCCCTGGGCAGGGCCGCAAAGACCCTTCGGTGAGCGGTCGCCCGGGCTGGGCCGGGGGTCCGGGGCTGAGCGTAGACTCTTGTTTCCGGAAGCATCGACTGCGCCGGGATCCTGAAGCTCAGAAACTCTGACATCGAGCTCCGCAAGGGGGAGACAGACATCGGGAGGAAGAACACGCGGGTGAGGCTGGTCTTCCGCGTCCACGTCCCGCAGCCCAACGGCCGGACGCTGTCGCTGCAGGTCGCCTCCAACCCCATCGAGTGCTGTGAGTTCCGCCCCACCCCACACCCCCGTCTCCAGGCTGAGCGGGGCCAGCCCCTGCCACAGGTTTCCTCTCCGGTAGCACCCTGGTTCTCGTGCGCAGCCCCTGAGCTGTGCTCGTCCCACCACAACACCCACACCTTCCCGTGCAGTCACGGAAACCCCTGCACCCTGGCCAGGGCGCCCGCAGCTCCTGTGCGTGCGTGGTGTGAGGGCTGCCGCCGGCTCCCGGCACCTGCAGGAGGGCCTAAGAGGGAAAGGAGGCTTTGTCCCGAAGTACCGAGATGTTTGCCGTGACCGAATTTGACTTAATCCCCTCACGATTCAGGGAACTTGAGAAAGTGGCGTTTTGGCCTTGAAATCTGTTGGATTGAAGGGACCTAAATTTGCAAGCCTGCCCGTATGTAACTCGGGTCTCTGTCCCTGGTGGCCCTGGATTCACTGCCCTCGGTGTGCGTGGACGGGCCCCGGCGCTGAGACGCTTCTGGCTCGGATGCCCGTGACCGCGCAGCTCCTCCAGGAGCCGGGACCGCCGCGGCCTGGGGTCAGCTTCCTCTTGCAGTGACTCTGTTCGTTTTTGTTAGCGAGTCGGGTGACCGGTTCAGCTCCGCATGGAAACCCCGCAGTGCCCGCCCCTGACCCGGCATCCGGACCCGGGGCGGGGACCAGAGTCTCCACTGGCCACGGCCCCAGCGAGAGCCTTTCCACCCGCCCTCCTCCTTCTCTCATCTCTGAAGCACCGCCCCACCCCTCCGGTGTGGGCTGTCTCAGGACACCCCCGACCTCGCGGCTCAGCCGCCCACCCGTCTCGGCGGGAACGTCCTGGCTCGGTTCCTCAGCCTCTGACCTGAGCGTCGGCCAGACCTCGGCGACGGGGCGTCCTCCCCCGCAGCCCCTTCTCCTTCTCTGCTGTGTGGTCTTCACCTCCGTCCCAGCCCTCCCCCCTGCTGCTGCTGGACCCTCCCGTCTAGTCTCTAGAAGTCCATCTCCAGGCCGTGGGGTTTGCCATGGATGGCTCTGCCCCCCTGCCCCGAGGCCCCCGCCCCGTGAGGCGGAGCGGGACCCTCCCTCTCGGGTCCCCTGGCTGTTGGGTGACCGTGTCAGGACCCCTGGCTTGGCCTCACCACCTCTGCAGCCACACTTCTGCCTCCTCCTGCGTCTGGTCCTTTGCCCGTCCCGCCCTCCCCGACAGCCTGAGCTCGGCCACCTGTGGCCCGCCAGCCCCTAAGCCGGAGCCCGCTTCAGACGGGTCCCCACATCCCACCTCCTAGCTGGGGACGCCTGCTCTTCAGGCCGTGGCCTCCCCGTCACCAGCAGGGCTCCCCACGGCTTCCCCGGGCCCTTCCCACTGGAGTCAGTCACCCTGGCAGAGCGCGCCCACTCACTTACACACACGCGTGTGCACGCTTGTCACTGAGAGGTGAGCTGTCTCCACGTGGACAAGTCAGAGGCGTGGCTGCCTTCCCGTGTCACTCTAACCTAGAGTAGGCTGTGAAGACACGGACCATGCGTGGTTCCTCTTCTGTTCCGTGTACCAGGGACGGGTCGCTCTGCTCACCCAGGAACTCTTTGAAAGCAGGGTGTAGTGGCCGCCCCTGAGAGGGCCAAGCAGAGGGGCCTGGGCGTCTCACTCCCGTTGCTCTCCTGCCCCACACAGCCCAGCGCTCGGCCCAGGAGCTGCCCCTCGTGGAGAAGCAGAGTGCGGCCAGCGGCCCCGTCCTCGGTGGGAAGAGGATGGTCCTGTCCGGCCACAACTTTCTGCAGGACTCCAAGGTCATTTTCGTGGAGAAAGCACCAGGTATCTTCTTTAAAAACCAACATCGAGCCCTTGCTGTTTGGGCGCCGGTGGAGGTTGGCTGGCAGGAGGTGGGTGCGGGCGGCCACGGGCGCCGTGCGCAGTCCTGGGCCACTGCACGCGGTGCCGGCCGTAGAGGGGCTGCAGGCGCAGGGCCTCCAGGAGGCTGTGCTCTGCTGAGGGGCGGCCCGCGTCTGCCTGGCTAGCGGGTGCCTCCCTCGTGGGCTCCGACCAGCTCCTGCTGCCGGGCCTGCCCGTGCGGAGGCGTCTTCTCGTTTCTCAGAACCACAGACCGTCCGAGGCAGGCGCCTGGGCACGGAGCGGCCACGGTAGCTGAGCGGAGCCCCGCTGGGCCCGGAGACCTTGCTGTACCTCCGTGGCGCGCTTCAGGCCCTCGCCCTTGTCGGCACAGACCCTCGAGATGCAAAGGCAGATGCTGTTCCTTTGGGCCGCTCCGTGCGTGTGTGCATGCCTGTGTGGACCCCTGCACGTGTGCTCGGGAAAGGGGGCTGCGGGTTGGAAGGGGAAGGGTCTCCTCCCTCTGGTGTCTGGGGAGCCAGGCAGTGAGCCTCTCGCCGTGCTGCAGGGGAGACACAGTGGCGGCACAGCTCCTGCCCCGGGACGCCCGGCCCGACCACGTGGCCACGTGGCAATAGGGGAAGCGTGTGGACCTTCTGTCTCTCTCAAACTCCGGAGTTTGTTTTGGGGGCGGGTCCTTGCAGGGAGCTGGCCCCCAGGCGGGGGAGGGGCTCCTGTGGGGTCCGGGCCTGCTGCCTTATCCCTCGCCTTCTCTTTCCCAGTCACGGTCCCCCTCCCGAGCGCCGGGGCAGGGCTCATGCTGAGTACCGCAAACCGCGGAGGCACTCAGCCTCCGTAATGGGGTTGATTTTGTACAGTTTGCAGGAAACTTAAGTACTTCAATGAAAATGGGCTTAAAAAGTCTCTCACGTTTAACGCGTTCTGCCTGTACGATCGCGCGTGTGATTGGAAACTGTTTTAGAGGATGGAGCAAACCCGACCAGTACAGTGGTAGGGGAGGGATCTGTGCTCCCAGAAAGCCCCCCTTTGGACCAGGTGGATTCGGAAACAGTGTAAGCTTCTGTGCCTTAGATGTGTGCCCATGCGCAGGGTGGGGCGGGGAGCCCAGGCCTGGTGCTGCGTCCTCACCGCGCCTTCACCGCGCACAGAGACGTCTGTGGCGGGAACCAGCCGGCGCCCCTCGCTGTTTCCTCGACCAGTCAGCCCCGACTTTGACCTTGGTGCCAGGATGGGACTGTGAGACGTCTCCTGACCCCCTCGGCTCGTCGTGGGTGCCCGTGGGGCTCCTAGGTTGGCGTGGCTTACCGTGGCCCGGTCACGGGGTCTTCACAGCGGCCACCCGCCTGCGGGTGGGAGCCGAGTCCTCGGATGTCTGGCCGTCGCCCTCACGTGGCCTCCGGGCCGCCCCGGCCCCGTGCAGGCCGAGCGCCGCCGTCGCTCGCTGTCACGTCGGGGCCCGTCCCCAGCCCGCTCGCTCCTGCGGCAGGTCTGCATCTGGCAGGCAGAAGGCGAGAAACCAGTAAGTGGGTGGAGGCCAGACGGCCCGTGAACACCGTGCGACAAGGGAGACGTGAAGACGCGGCTGTGCGTCCTGTCACGTCGTGCTTGTGTCCGAGCAGGGTTGTTGGCACGTCTGTGTGCGTACTTGTGCCAGTTCTGTGTTTGCAGGAGGGGCAGCTGTCCACACGCTTTCTGCCTCTGCCTTCATTCTCAGCACAGCACGTGCCGACGCTGCCTGGCCGGCTGAACTGTCTCTGGGCTTCTCTTGGTTGATTTGCAGGGGGAGAAACCACTGAAGTCAATTTAGATTCCAAGCCTAATCCTCCTCTAGCTTGCGAGGAGGCTGCCTGGTCTCCTGGAACCTTGCTTGAAGGTTCTTTCACCCCCTGCTCGGTGGCAGCAAGGCCGGCGCGCACAGTGAGCCTGGTCTCTGGAGCCGCTGGACGTGGGCAGCGGGCCCCGTGGCAGCCGCTGCAGGAGCAGGACTGTAGCTGCCGCGAACGTTGCCACGTCAGGCACCCGGGGAGCCGAGCTCCGCGTCACCATGTCCCCTCGGCTGCACTGGGCCGCGCTCGGAGCGTCCTCAGTGTTTCAGGGTTCCTCCTGGCTGAGGCCCCGCCGTCACCTGTGTCCTCATCGTGGTGACTGAGCACGGTCCCCGCAGGAGGACGGCCCTCGGGATGTAGGAGCAAAGCCCCGTCTGTGGACGAGGGGCCCGTCACAAAGAGCCGTGGACCAGCCACGCTCAGCTCTGGCTGCATAAGGTGACAACTTTCCGGAACCATCCTGTGATTCTCCTGAGGTCTTTGTGTCCAGCAAGAGGCTTCAGGGCCTGGCCTTCACGGTTGACAGCTGTGGCCTCCGTGTCAGATGACACCTCCCACGGTGGCCGTGTGTGTGCGTGGACACCGGCACAGGCTCACATAGGGGGCACGGCAGGTGCGGCACGCCACGGCAGGGCCACCTGCAGGAAGTGAGATGCTGTGCCCCGTCTCCCACTGAAGATCTGGGGGTCTCTCTTCAGACCTGTGCGCGGGGGACATCTCTGTACGCATGCGTGAGTGTTTGAAACAGCCTGACAAATACTTGAGAACACAGAGAGAGCGCCCACGTGGAGGGGAACTGCCGCTTCTGGAGACAGGAGAGAGGGAGGCTTCAGAGGTTCCGCTGCCGTGAACGTTATCGTGTTCTTGATGCCGACGCTGAAAGTCCCCGCTGCGTGCAGCCCCGGCCTGTTCTCTGCAATTCCCGGAAACTGTGTGAAGCCTGTTTGGGCTTCTGCTGCACGACAGACCTCACCAGAACTTGGCGGTTTCAACAAACAACAGTTTGCCGGCCCTCGCGTGTGGCGGACGCAGCCGTGGCCCCCGGGTCTCCTACACAAGGCGCCGGGCACCCTCCATGGGCTCCAGGCCTCCTCAAGGCCCAGACTCAGAGGGGCCGCACCGCACTGGGGCTCACCGGGTCCCAGCCTGCCCAGACTTGAAGGTAGGACACCCAGGGTGTAGACGGGGAGGGTCATCAGACACAGCGGGACCGCCCGCCACACGACTAGACCACCTCCTTGTCAAACCTCTTACTAAGGCCCCAGAGCCAACAGAGACAGGCCCCAGAGCCAACAGAGGCAGACCCCAGAAGAAAAGATTGCGTCCAGGGTCTCCTGAGACCTTAAAACGGAAGCAGGACTTGCTTCTTGCGGGGAAGCGTCTGGAGCCGGAGTCCACACTGAACTAGACGCAGACGTTGCCCGTTTTACGGAAGAGGATCGGAGTCGGGTCGTCATGGGGCCACCCCGGCTGGGTGGTGCCCGGCGGTCCTTTGGCTTTTGGGGTCTGGCCGCTGGGGTCGGCCTTTGCCGGGCGGCGTCTCGGGTAGGGCCTGGCGGGTCGGGTGTCACTCGCCGGTTGTCCAGCTGGCACTCAGGCTGCGGCCCCACTGACCCAGGTGTTGGTCCCAGGGGTTCTGGAACTCGCACAGAATGGACCCCGCTGGCTGGTGCGCCGCTCACACCCAGAAGCCAAGACTTGGTGCGGGGGAGACGCTGTGTTCAGATGCTTCTGGCGCTGACCCAGGAAGGCGGGCGGGGAAGGTGCTGCGCGTCCACGAGGACGGCTGTGGTCGTGGGCGGCTGACCTCTGCAGGTGGGGTCTTAGGGTAGCCCTGGGCCGAGACGCCTCCGGGTGTGGGCTCATGGGGCGGCGGGGGTGTGGGAGCTGCTGCCCCCTGGTAGCCCCAGCCTGCGACCTGCCTGGCACTGACCGTCCGGGAAACGGCCTGACCCCCAGTCAGCAGACAAGAGCAGCGGCTGGGCCCTTCTTGTCCTCAGAAGGCTCTTTCTCACGCTGTGGCCTCGGAATTCAGTGATCCTCCCATGCTTCTAAACTCACAACATCTTGAACAGGCTTGGGAGGGATCACGCTACCCCGGCACCTCTCCGCAGAGATGGGCAGACGGGCAGGGCCCTGTCAGGTGCGCAGGCTCTGTTGGCGTCAGGGGCCCGAGGGCCCTTCTCCTCCCGGCTCCGAGCTCTCCCCTTTGTCGGTGTCCCAGGACGCGCCCTAGCCCCTGTCCCCGGGGACCTCCCCTCCCTGCAGGGCTCTCCTCGTGGGTGTGCACGCGACAGGCTGGGGAGGGGAGTGGGCTACAGCTGCTGGAGCGCGCGGTGGGCTCAGCGTGACCTCTGCCCTCCCTGGCCTTCACGGCCCCGGCTGCACCTCTCCCTCCAGGGCACGGCCACCTGCAGTGGAGGGTGCGGGGGTGTGAGGCCGGCTGTGAGCCTTGCGGGGGCTGCAGTAGCCAGAGTGGAGTTCTGTGCACGCGTGGGTGTCACCAGAGAGCCCCCTCGCCTTGGCCAGGCTCGCTCGTCCCTTCCTCCGGGCACCTCCCCAGGAGGGCTCCAGAGAGTGGGCCCGGGTCCCTCCCGGGGAGGGGCAGCGGGGTGGGAGTGGGCACGGCGGGGGGAGCGGCTCCAGGCTCTGGCCTCTTCCGCCTCTTTCAGGACCATGTGTGGCGACGCCACGTGCGGCCGTGTGGGAGGATTCATTTTCCGTGTCAACCACGTTGAGCTGTAACTCACAGACCGCACAACTCGCCCGTCTAAAGTCCAAGGGCTTGGGTTGATTCAGAGCCCAGCACATATATCCCAGGACATTCTCCTCGCCCCAAAGAAGCTTCACCCGCTAGCCGTCACCCTTGTCCTCCCGCAGCCTGGCAGCCGAGGGCCGCTTTCTGTCTCCACGGACTTGCCTGCTCAGGGCGTCCTGTGGGCCCAGCTCCTCCACCCAGCGAGGTCCTTGAGGTCCATCCGCGGGAGCATCAGGACATCACCCTCTGAGAACCGGAGAGAGAATGTCCTGGTCATCGTTCGCCGTGCACGGCCGTCGGTGTCACGCGTGACCCTGCGGTGGCTCCGTGCGCGGGCTCCCGAGAGCACACGTGTGTTGCTCCCCTGGGCGCTCCTGGTGGGGGCGTCGGGCCTCAGAGGTGCCGCAGCAGCTGGACCTTCCCTCACTCTGGAGGTGCATCTGCTGGTCCGCGGGGCTCCGACGGCCGGAGTGTGCCACCACGTGTGGGTCAGAGGCGGCACCTCCGCCCCGGCCCTGCGGAGGGCCGGAAACAAGTGAGGCTGCTGGGGACCCTCGGGCCTCTGTCGGTGGCGCCCGCTCAGCCCTGTCCCACGGAGGCAGCTCCTCCCGAGGCGGCTGTGGCAGCCTCCTGGCCGTGGGTGGGGTGGGGAAGCCTTCCTGATGACTCACGCCGCAGGGAATTCCCTAATGATTCGGAATAGTTTTACTTCTGGGCTTGCGTGCAGTTTCCTGCTGAGAAAGCCAGCAAGTTCCTGATAAGGCTGGAACACAAAGGGCCGTTCAGGGCCGATCGCTTCCCTTCCTGGTAGAGGCTGAACTTGCGCAGGACGCCCAGCCGGGCCTGTGCAGAAGAGGCCGCCCAGAGGCCGCGTGGCCTCCCACCCGAGGGAGGCCAGGGCAGCTCTGGGGAGTCAGCAGCCAGTGGGGCTGCAGGTGCCGGTGGGGAGGGTCCCCGTGTGACGACAGAGCAGGCAGTCACCAGCCCTGGGCGGCTCCTCCTGTCTTGGCCCTGAGCAGGGCTGCGTGTGCACTTCTGACCAAGGAGACATTGGCCTCTAAGAGCTCACGCTGCGCTTGGGATCCCCAAGGCCGGCCCCTCGGCTGTGACTCAACCATAGAATAGAGACCTCGGGGCCAGAGCCCCCAGGGCCAGTGTGGCGGGGACACAGGGAGCCCTGGGCCTGTGAGTCGGGCTTTAGTGGTGTGGTTTGAGGGTCTGTACTTTCGGAAACCGTGCCGGTGGCCAGGCCCGGCTGGCTCGCAGACCTGGTGCGCACAGTGGGACCGCCGGCCCCCAGGCAGGCGCTGTGACAAGGACGGTGTCCCAAAGGCCCGGGAGGCCCTGGAGGGAAGAGACCCCTCCCGCCCTGCGTGTCCTCAGCGTGCACACCCCACCGCCCGCTCCACTCCATGCCTGTATTTCCCTTAATTTTTGTTCCACGGGTGAACCTGCAACGGCGTTCCCGGGAGGCTGGTCTGGTCTCGGGCCCCTCCTGGAGGGCGGTGGTGGTAAGGTGGACGCCGGGTAATGCTGGGCAGCCTCAGTCTCCCCTCTCCTGATGGGAGGCCCGTCAGCCTCTGTCGACAAAAGACTGAGCGGCTGCCGACAGTTCAGGTTTTAGCGCTTAAAGCTGTTTTGGGGGAAAGGGACAAAGATAGGCTTTGTCATGAGAAAACTTGTTGATCTTAAAAGGCACCAAGGACACGGGAGCCTTGGTTACAGGAAGAGTAACTTCGATCTCCTCAAACCGGTGGGGGGCCCGACAGTACGTCCGCATGCGCGGCAGGTCTGGGCTGCGCCACGGAGCAGCCCGCGTCCCGTAGCGCTTTGCAGAGGCGCTGGGATCCCCCCTCGTTTATCGGCCCGGAGTCAGGGCACGTCGTTCACCGAGTCCTGTTCTCACAGGGCTCTGGAGCGTTTGCTGCTTTGCAGAACTCCTGATGCCTTTAAGGGCGGTGGGTGTTCTTTCCGTTTCCTGTTATTTTTTCCTAGAGGAGAGATGGATGCGGGTCCCTCGGGCCTCCGGCCCATGTCTTATCACTGAGTGGGTCCATCTGGTGGATACTCAGCATGGGCACCTACGCGTCCCGAGGGGCTGGTGTGGTCCTGGCACGTCCCAGCCTCTCTGTGACTCACATTTCCTCTCTGCTCCACCCTCCGCCCCTGCCCGGCCAGCACTGCCAGGGAGAAAAAGGAGATTTTGTCTAATTTATTTATAATTTAGGATTTGGAACACACACACATTTCTTCTTGGAAAACGGAGAATAAGCAGCAGCTCAGCCCATCCAGCTGTAATGGTTTGTCTGGGGAGCCGACTTTATACAAGATGCAGAGGAAGGAGGCCCCTGGAGAGTCTGACGTCTGTTAATTCAAAGTAACGGCCAAACGTGGTCCACAAACAGCGTGCCACCCCGAAGTGCTTCCCAGCTCCCAGAACAGGGCTCCGCTCCGTCACCCCGGAGGGCGGGCTTCCAGGCTTCGGCTCCCTCGAGGGCCTGGTCCGGGGACAATAAACCCTTTCTTTCACGGCACTGGAGGCTTTTCAGTTTTTTCAAACATGCAAACGCCACAGGGTGAGGTTAAAAATACCTTGTGTTGTGCATTTCTGTATCCTGATGCGCCAAAGCAGTCACAGGGCGGATTCTCTTGTTCACCCGGCAGTCCCCCTGAGCTGGGGCAGGACCCAAGGCTCCCGGGCCCCTGCTCCCGAGACACCGAGGGCTCTGTGGCCCCAGTCGCGAGGCCCCACACCCCCCTGTATGCCGCAGGCCAGACTCAAGCCGGGTCCGAGTCCCCAGACAGCGCCCTTCTTACCCGGGTCATCCGCGCGCCTCCCGGGCTCGCTCCCCTTGGAGACCCGAGCATGGACCCCTCCCGGGGCTGGCGCCGGGAGTGCTCGCTGGCACGTGGCTCCTTCCTGCAGAGCGGGGGTCTCCAGGCCCCACCAGGTCCATGCTCTCGGGTTTGGGTTTGAGCTTCTCCCCAGGGCCTCGTGGCCTCTCTCCAGCCGGTCAGTCAGGTGTGGCATCCCAGTCTCACCAGCTGCTAGTGGGCTGGCCGGGCCAGGGTGGACCCTCTCATCAGAGGGTTCCCGCCCCGAGTCCCGTCTGCTTGCATCCAGGTGTGATTTCGGGGCGGTGCCCGGTCAGGACAGAGTAACGGACTTCTCGCGCCCTTTCTTGCAGACGGCCACCACATCTGGGAGATGGAGGCGAAAATCGACGGAGCCCTGTGCAAGCCGGTGAGTGCGGCTGGTGGCCATGGGTGGCGCTCTCTGGGCAGGGCTTTTTATCGGCGGCTCCTGGCCCAAGGCACGTGGCTTCTCCTTTGTTAAAACGAACCACTGATGAACATAACAGACAGAGCGAGGAACAGAAATGGTTGGGAAATGCCTCCCGACATAAGCGCTCTCGGGATTTGCAGCACAGGCACGACTCGGACGTGGGGCCACCAGAGAGGACAGGGCGCCTCGTGCGCTGCAGGCCCCCCACCAGGAAGACCAGGATGCACTCATACCCCCGGGGCCTGCTGTCCCCTCTGGCTGCCATGGTCACCAG
>NW_020174135.1:616099-631604 GCF_003031525.2 Neophocaena asiaeorientalis asiaeorientalis | reverse complement strand
GCTGTCCGGAAGGAACCTAAGCGCACCTTCCCCGCTCCCGGGCAGGTGGGCCTCGAGGTTCTGCCAGCATCCTTGACAGTGACCCCTCACTGCTGTCCTCCCCGGGAAGAGCTGGGGTCAGACCTTCAAACATGCAAACGCCACAGGGTGAGGTAAAACCTCAGTGCTCAACCGGCTTGTCCGTTGGCCAGCAGCCGGGGCCCCTGCGGGGACGGGCGCCCACTGCACACGCCTGACCTCTGAGGGGTCGCTGCGCTGGCCCAGGGCCTGCCTGAGCCCGTCCTTACGCGTGGCCTCCCGTGGCCCTCGTGGTTGTTCACGCACGGAGGGACCTGAGGCAGAATGATTGTTTCTCGAGTTGTCGATGGAGGATGTTTTCTGTGTGAAGTCACGTAGCTGCTGCAGCTTTCTCTGGCCCGCCTTTCAGTCTGTGTCCTTGTGTTTTAAGCGGGCCCTTGCAGACAGCAAAGAGCCGGGCCTTGTGTTCTTACCTGCCCTCACAGCCTCTGTCTTCTCGTTGGGGTGTTGAGACCATTGTGTGTGAAGCGATTATTGCCGGGGTTGGGTTAACTGTGCACCACTGAGTGCATGTGTGTCCTACTTAGTCCCAGAAGAGCAGTAGAAACCTTCAGGTAACGTAAAGTACAGGCTAGCAGGTGACTTTCTGGAGACGTTCACAGACCTTCCAGGCTCTCTGCCTCGGCCCACCAGCCACTCCTGACGCAGGTGTGTGGATGCAGGGAATGGGGGTCACGGTTCAGAATCTCGTCCAGGTCAAGGACTGAATTTTTTCCTCAGGCTCCCCCGTGTGAACAGGGGACCTTGGGCTGTGGGCTTTGCCGAAGGGATCTAGGCGCCCTCTGCGCGGTGGCCGGGAGGACACGTGCTGGGAAGGAGGCCTGGGGCCTGCACTTCCTCCGCACGGGTGGCGCCGTCAGGAAGAAGCATCTTTCACCTGCGACTTAAGCTTTCTTTTCCAAGCACCGACCCATTTACCAGAAGGCTTTTCAAATGGTATCAGAAGGAGATGCTTCCTCCCTGGCCCAGGGGCGACACCTGCGTCCACGACCTCGCTCCCCTCAGGGTGTCCAGGCCTCTAACCTCACACATCCTCTTGGGCTCCTCCTGGCTCCCCCGAGAAAGTGCCCCGTCTCAGGCAGCTCCACTTTCTGACGGGGACTCTGGGTCCCGCAGGCCCAGCAGTCGCAGAGCCGGCCCTCGGGTTTGCTGTGACAGACACTGGCCACCAGCCGTCACCCCGAAACGGGGGCCCTCGGCTCCCAGTTCCAGCCCCACCGCAGGCCCGAGTCCTCTGCCCCCAGGCCCCAGTGCCGCCCACCCCTTCTCCCTGGGCAGGAAGGAGAGGCCTGCAGAAGCTATGCATCTGTTGGCATCGAAATAATTCTGCCAAGTTTGCATGTTCAGATTTTCCGTTGTTGAGTTTCCTTTTCCACTGTGAACAGCGCATATATTAAAGAAAGCTTAACGGTTATCAGTCGTGTGTTCTAAAAGAAACGTAGGACACGTGAATAATGGTGTGCTTTACGTTCACCATTTCATCTTTCTTATCTCTTAAATGAAGTTTACTTTTATATATTTTTTTCTAACTATAAAAGAGTGTCATATTCACTGTGGAAAATTGGAAGATGTAGCAAAGTATAACCAAAGGAAACGCCTAGAGTAATTTCACCACTTGGATGTGGCCACCATTAACATTTGGGCGTATTTCCTTCCATCCTTTTCCTGTCATGGTGTGTGTCTCCATGTGCACACACATATATACATGTACCTTATGTCGTGTGCATGTTTAAAACAAGGTCGGATTGTGCTGTATGTGTAGTTCATGTCCTATCGTGAGCAAGTTAGACAATGGGTTTTCTTTTTTTTAATTAATTAATTTATTTATTTTTGGCTGCGTTGGGTCTTTGTTGCTGCGCACGGGCTTTTCTCTGGTTGCGGCGAGCGGGGGCTAATCTTGGTTGCGGTGCACAGGCTTCTTCTCGTTGCGGTGGCTTCTCTTGTTGTGGCTCACGGGCTCTAGGCGCGTGGGCTTCAGTAACTGTGGCTCGCGGGCTTAGTTGCTCCGCAGCCTGTGGGATCCTCCCGGACCGGGGATCAAACCCGTGTCCCCTGCACTGGCAGGTGGATCCTTAACCACTGCGCCACCAGGGAAGCCCCCAGACAGTGGGCCTTCTTAAAGCAGGTGACATGGATGTACTGAGTGCCGTCTGTAACCCTTACTCTGTTCCTGTCGTGACAGGTTTTCCTGTCACTGCATTTTCCTTCCCACCTCTACCTTACTGTGTATTCAGCATTAGTGCTCCCACGAGGACAGAACTTTGTCACAAAATTTCATAGTTTGTCTAGCATATCAGTCTGTGCCCACATCAAAACACAACCCTCCAGCCTCTTAGAAGCCACAGAAGCCGACCGCGTGACGTGGAACCTGCTCAAGGCTCCTTGCCCTGACGCACGCATCCCGGTACTTCCTGCAGCCGCTCCTGTTGATGCCTCCCCGCTTTGCCTCTGGCCTCGGCTTAGGCAAGCCCTCTTCCTTTCTGTCTCTCGTCCTGGTTCCTCCTGTAGAGATCGGGCTCTGGTCACCGTGGGCCGCCGTGTCTGCCGTCATGGCGCACCAGCTGCGTGCCGGGCGCCAGCGTCACCTGCAGGGTCGCCTCATATCATTGAATTCTCAGAAAACAGCCCCCAAGGAGTGTCTTTCTCTTCCGGTTCCCTGTGCAGGTGGTGGAGCTAAGACTCAGAGACGGCAGAGCCAGGGCAGAAACCCAGACCCGTCGGGCCCCAGCCAGGCTCCCGAACACGGGCCGCGTAGCTGGGGTGCAGACTCTCAGCAGGGGTCTGGCCGGGCGCACACCCTCACCCCCACTGGGTCCATCCCCTTGGGGTTCCTCTGCTCAGGCAGGAGACCTGCGTGCTTGTGGCTTCTTCCAAATGGAATGGAGCTGTTAGAACAATAGGGGCACATTGCCTGACCCAAGTGTGGCCCCAGGGGACGGAGCCCAGAGGGGGCTGCAGCCCGGGTCCCGGCCCCTCTGACCCTGCCACTCGTGTGCCCTCAGCAGCAGGCATCTGAGCCCCATTTCTTCACCTGGAAAGGGAAGAGGTTGCCCTGAAGTTCTCCTCAGTTTTGGTTAGACATTCTTCAGATTTCATTATTAACAGGATTCAATCAATTTTGCTGTTAAATTGGGTAACAGGCTACAGTTACTCTAATTTAAAAAAAAAGGGATGCCATGGATTTTTCTTATACATTTTCCTACTTGCTAACCGAAATCATATGACAAAAAGCCTTGAAGAAACTTTCTGGATGTGAACTCTCCTCCCCGCTCCCTAAATCAAGGGCACCTCTTTGGCGCCAAGGACGGGCCCTCATGTGGACGCCCGGTCTCAGCACACAGACCCCAGCCTGCTTCCTTCTCCCACACGCATGCTGCCCCACGGCGACCTGTGTTTATACCTGTACTTGAAAGGGCACACTTTTATAAACGTGTCGCTGACTTTTCATTGAAAACATGGAAAGGTAACAGCAGCTTCCGCAAGCCACCCTGATGCATCCATGCCTGACTGTCCGCCCCTCCCAAGTTCGCTGAGTCCGACTCTCCCGTCCCCTTCGATTTGAGAGGGTCATGGCTTGGGCTTTGGGCCGTCGGCACAGAACGTCTGCAGCGAGCACTTCCCCTGGGTCTTCGTTGCCAGTTACCTGAACTGCTGCTCCCGGCTTCCCCAGCAGCACCAAGTCGGTGAATGTGGGCTTAGTTTTCTGAAGGTCATGCCTTGGCGAGGGGGCAGAGGGGCGTGGGGTCTCGTGGAGACTTCCCTGCCCGATAGCGGGCCCGCTCTTAGCATCTGTGGTCATGGCTTCTCTCCTGGGCCAAGTCAGTGGCATCGTAGGTGAAGCCCCCCGCCTCCCTACCTCGCACACACCCTCAGCCCACCTTTCGGCTCTGCTGGGAGGAATCAGGGTCCCTGCGGGCTCTCAGGGCGGCCTCTCTGAAGGGGAAACCTGCCGTGTGTTTCACACTCCGGGAGGGCCTGGGTGTGTCTGTGCGTTTGCGAGATGCTCACCGCCCCCTCCTTCTGCCGCTTTCTCATAGAACTCGCTGGTGGTGGAGATCCCGCCTTTTCGCAACCAGAGGATAACCAGCCCCGTCCAAGTCAACTTCTACGTCTGCAACGGGAAGCGGAAGAGGAGCCAGTACCAGCACTTCACCTACCTGCCCGCCAATGGTAACGCTCTCTTTCTAACCCTAAACGCTGCGAACCAACCCACGGGGTGCTTTTCCTGAAAGAAAATCAGGAACCCTGACACGTGGTGGCTTCAGACCGTGTGGTCGCGCTGTACGCCCGAGCTGTTACCGTCCTGTTAGCAAGATCACGTCATCGGTTCCTTCCAGAGAAAAGTGAAGCTTTCAGTGTATTTTCCTTTATTACTCTTGGGGCTGGGGGCTGCATTTGGGGATACTTACTGATCATTTTGCTAGCTGCTTGCAGATATACAACCGCCAAGGGGGAAAAGGTGCAGCTCTTCTGTACACAGAAGCTGAGGTGGCCTCGGTGTGAGTTTAAGTTCTAGAGCTGTTTAAGGCGGAGAAGCAAACAGTTATAATGATTTTGCAGGTGCCTTTAGAAATAAACCCTTGTATGAAGCCTGAAGGCTGGTGGCTGGTGTGATCATTAACTAACAGTAATGATTTCTGTCCTCGAGCTAACGTCCCACAGAAAACTCTTGGTTGGATAATTGCATCTCCGGTGACCAGGAGGCTTGCACTCCCAAACACCCTTTACTCGACCAAAAAGCACCTCGTTCAGATTGTCCGCTCACATGCTCTGAGGATGGTTTCTTGGCCTGAAAAAGACCTGTTTACCTTCTCCACTTTTCAGGCTGTTTTCTGAAGGAGAACTGCATCGTGTGTTGTTTCGCTTCTGAACTAGTAGAAAGTTGTTTCTCGGTATTGCCCAGACCCGAGGCCTGGCGCCCGGGGCCCGTGCCGCCCTCCTCCAGGCCGGCAGGGTGTGTGTCCAGAGAGGGCCGCGTCCTGATTCACCTGTGTCACGTAAGCACAGCTGTGCCAACAGTCTTGTTATACTGTGACGGCTGTTTTAAAAACTTGAGATTCATGTAACCTAGGAGGGAAACCATGCACTAGGACTGATTGCAAAAGCAGCCACGTCATCATCTTAGTAAAAGCAAGACGTTTTTGAAGGCTTCGGTCTTCTCCTAGTGTGAAATGTCACGTACGATAGACTAGGTGATAGAAAGCCCTGGAAAACCCGAGGGGATAGCAAGTAGAATCAACTGTTTTTCGGGCAGACGCTAGCCACGCCTGTCCAGGCTTGAATAACGTGGTCTCGTGCTCATCACGTCACGAGCGTGTACGTGAACGGACCTGCAGGAGTGTGCGTTGCCGTGGGGCCGTCTGTGGGGGCCCCTCCGGGACTTCTGTGATGGGCACTGCACACTGCACTAATCCCGCCTGTTCTCGGATGTGGTACTACACTCCTTACAGCGGAAAATACTGTCTTTGTTTGGAAATGTAAAGTGATCGTGTCCTGATTAAAATTCAAGCATGGTTGACTAAAAATTGAATGCTTTAAAGAAAACCTAGGCTTATAAAGAAAAATTCCTCTCTAAAGCAGTTTAGAAATCAGCTCGAACGTCGTTTCCGGCAGTTCCTGCTCGAAGTTCACCTCCCGCTTAACACAGACACCCCCAGTCAGAGGGAGGGGGTCCGCACGCAAACCGGGTCCCCCTTTCGGGGGGGTACCGAGGCCCCCAGAGACACGTCACTGAGATCCTGGGGCAGGGCTGTCGAGGGGCCACCATCTCCCCCCAACCCTACAGCTGCCGTTCAGTCCTGCAGGCTCCCTCCCGCCAGGGGCTGACCTGCCCCCCGCTCCGCACCCCATCACCCCCGTGTCAGCCCAGCACACCCATCGCTCATGCTGTGCGGACCGTCACCCGGACCCCCTGGTCCCTCGAGCTGGTGACCCAGCCCCGCCCACAGAGCCATCCGTCCGTCCGTCCATCCGTCCCTCCGGAGCATGGCTGTCTGGCTCTGTGGCCTGTGCTGCTCTCATCAGGCCCTGGTCTCCCTTCACTTCTCTCCTGGAAATCTGCCCCATCCCAGGGGGTCGAGGGGTCCGTGCCACCCACGCCCGAGAGCCCCGGCCCTGCCCTGCCTTCCTGGGTGGCCGTGCCCCGTGGGGCTGTGAGCTCCCTGGGACCAGGGACCCCAGCCGGCCCTGACTCCGTGCCCGGATCGTGGGGACCGTCGTCCTGTGCTTTTCTTTTGTAAACAATAAATGCACCAGTGCAAGACCAGAACTCGAGCTCCCAGCTTTAGGTTTGGTGTTTTTTCTCGCGGTCGCTTCTGCCCCCTGCAGCTTCGGGCTGAGCCTTCACGTGGCTCAGCAGGTGGTGTTGGTTAGGGGCCAGCTGGGCCGGCCACCTCTCTCGCCTCCTTCCCACGTCTGGTCTCAGCCTGTCCTCACCCTCCGAAGCCTCCGCCGCAGAGAAGCCCACCACCCCGTCGCCCGCCGTCTCAGGCATCGCTAGTGTCATTGTTCAAAGCGGAAGGAAGCCCGGCTGCGGGTCTGCGCGGGGCCTGGGCGGCTGGGGCCGCTCCGCGTCTCTGGGGGCCGTGTTTGGGGGAAGCTCCAGGTGCGTGTAGGACGCCCTGAGCGAGCAGAGTGTGCATAGCGGGGGTTCCCGGCGGGAAGGTCAAGGGCAGAGCAGAGAGGACAGCCGGGCAGCTGCAGGAGAGGCCACGGACCCACCCACGTGCAGCCAGGGAGGTTTTCCTCAGTTTCTTGTTTGTCGCTGTCTGGGTTTAACCGCGGTCTCCCGAAAGAAAGCGTCCGCTCTCTCCAGCGCTGTGAGCTGAGGGGCCCTGGTACCTGTCACGAGGCCGAGACCCCGGGGAAACAGCCCCAGTTAAAGAGGGAAAGGAGCCTGCTCTGTGGGGAGCGGACCCTGGGTTCGGGGGGACGACGACGTCCACCCTGGCTGTGTCCCCAGGGCTTCTGCTTCCGACGCTGCCCAGGGACCCCGGGACGGGCAGGCAGGGGCGGCAGCTCACACACTAGGGGTATCCCAGCCAATGACTTCAGGGTCATGGGCCAAAGTCAGCTTGTTCCTAAAATGAGGAGGCCAGTCATGACAGATCCTCGGGCCTGGAGGGTCTGTCTGTCCCCCTGAGATGTTTCTAGCTGGTCCCCAGGAGTGCCTGCGCTGGCACCAGTCCCCCTGCCCACCTGATGCTTGGGGTGAGGGTCCTGGAGCTTCACCAGAGTCAGCCAGGGAGGCCCTGGGGGCATTGATCCTGGGCCTAAAGCCCACCCGACACTCCCACCTGAAGGCTGAGGGGAGCCGGGTGGGTCCCGGTGCAGGCCGGCGGGAGCCGGGACGGGGCTCCCGCTGCAGCTGGTGGCACGGCCGCTGCCCGTGGGCCTTTTGGAACCTTCCTGAGTCAGCTCAGTGGTGTGGCGACCGCGTGGCGGTGAGCGTGCGCTGGAGGGGACGGTGCACAGCTACGCGTGTCGGGCTCATGCAGGCGCTGTGACGCGCCTTCTCCTGGGAACTCCCGCGTCCCGGAGGCCGCTGTTAGTAAATTGCCAATTTTACGGGCGCTCTCGCTGTTCCAGCAGGAGAACGAGGGACCGATGTTTTCATTTCTTTCCACGTTAAACCTGCCGCCGCAGAGAGGCGGGGAATTGGCTGCCCCACCGGGCCCCCCGGGAGGGACGAGTCAGGGCCGGGCCGGGCCGGGGCCCGTGGGGAGGGTTTGGAAGCCGCCCTTCCCCGCAGTGCTCTCCACGGGCCTGAGCTCTTCACAGTGTGTCTGGTTCGCACGCCGCTGGCCTTCCCATGAGGTGTCCAGACCCGGTGGCAGGAGAGCCCAGGTGTGTGAAGGGGAGGGGGCTTCCCCTCTAAAGGCCGCCACGGGGTCAACTCTGTCGACCGTCCTGACAGACACCGGCCTGAGGCCCCCGACGCGGCCTTGAATCCGCAGGGAGGGGTTTGAGCTTGGAAGAGAGTAGGACAAGGGGGTGAATCGTGGGGCCTGAGCTGCTGGGAAAGAAGGCGGGTGCCCTTTCCGCGGGGGGGCCACACCCAAGGCTCCCCCACCGAGACCGTCACCCGTGGCGGAACAGCGAGGGGGAGGGTGGCTTTGATCAGATACCTGAGGGCCACGGCCACCGACCGCAAAGGCAATGCGAGTCGGGAGTGAGACCGGACCCCCAAGACGTCTGAGCGCAGCCTTGCGGAGGGAAGACCTGGTGACCCCCCGGGGACCGGGGCCTGCCCACGACAGCGCGCGGCGCGGGGGCTAGCCCAGCACGGCCCCCCGCCAAGTCACAGCCCTCGGTGCGCAGCTGCTCGGGTCAAGCCACAGGAGAGTGAATCACGTTCCCTTCGGACGCAGCACTGGCAACAGTGGCTGAAGTCCTAGCAGCGCGTTTGCTGGCTCGTGCGGTCTGCTCTGCCCGGAGGCCGTTGCCAGCCTAGCTGCGGGGAGCCGGAGCCCCGGGTAAGGGCCCTGGAGCCACGGGGCTGGCGCCACAGACGGCGAGGCCGCCACACCCGCTCACAGCCCGCCTGCCGCGACAGAGCTGTGAAGCCGGCCGTCGCTCACTGTCTGGGCGCCCTCGGTCTCTGTCTCCCGGTGTCCACTCGACGCTCCCGCAGAGGCTGCCAGGCAGCACCCCCAGAAAGGCGGGGAGGACCCGAGAGAGGACAGGCCGCCCCGTCGGGCTTGGCGGGCACTGCCGCCACCGCGGAGCTGGGGTCTCGGCGGAGTCTGTGGTGTCTCGGTCGGGAGGTTCCTGCCATGCGCCCAGAGCCTTGTCCTCTGGGAACCCGAGGGCCTGGCGCAAGTGCTGGCTGTGCTGTGGGGGGGCAGGAGCTTGTCCCCAAAGGAAGAAACGCGGTCCCTGCCGTCACGCGGTGGTGGGGTCTGTGAGTCCCCTCCTCGCCCACCGGTCCATCCACCCCCCAGGCCCCTCTTGGCCCTGGACGCGGACGTGGGTACCCGCTTGCTGAGGGTCGGCGGTGCAGGAGGCTCCCGTCGCCACATTTCCTGCCTCAGAAAAGTCGTGCCCTGAAGCTACCCTGCTGGCCTTTGTGTCAACGGCTCAAATGCCGCGTAACAAACAGAAGACAGTCTGAGCTTCGTTCTCCGTTCTCCGGGGCTCAGAGCAATCTCTTCTGCACAGGGCGGTGGCCGCAGCCGAACCGCTGAGGCCTTGGTGGGAGGGGCGGGGGGGTGGTCACAGGGGGAGTCCTCGCCTGCGGGGGATGCTCAGCGCCCGTGATGTCACCAGACGTCTCTACAGGTCAGGGGTGCCTCCAATCAGAGATGCGTGCTCACAGTCTGGCGGCTGCTGGAAGCAGCGCCGGGTCCGGGGGCCCCTTCCTGGCTCACAGACACCCCCTTCTCGCCATGTCCCCCATGTACAGCGAGACCCTCTCTCCCTCTTAAGACCACAGCCCTACGGCATCAGGGCCCCTCCAGCCTCATTGAACCCGACTCCTTTCCTGATAGCCCATTTCCAAACACAGTCACCCTGGAGTTAGGGCTTCAGCCCCCGCGTCTGGGGGACAGTTCAGTCGGCAGCAGCATCCCTGGCCTGTCCGAGGCCAAAGAGCTGGGCTGTGGCCCCAGGCCTGACCCCTGGCCCCGCTGCTCCCTGTGCCAGCGGGTTGGGAAGAGGGAGGGCCCTGCACCGCTGTCCCCATGCGGGGGAGGCTCGGTGCCGCTGCCCTTACGGCTCATGCCACGTTGGGTCCCTCACCACCTCTTAGGTGGCCGTCACGTCTGTGTTACAGCTGGAAAAGCGAGGCCTGTGGGTCACGGGATCAGCCCCAGGGCCGCGCAGCCGGCGGGTGCCTGCCTGGGCTCTGAGTTCATCCACCTGAGAGCAGTGCAGACGTTCGCCCTCGTCCCAGGTGTGGCCACGTCTGTGCGTCCGTCCGTGTGTGCAGGACACTGGCTGTGCGTGTAGGAGGAGTGCCTTCTTTTCTCTTGGTGCAGTTTCGGGTTGGCCTGCTTTTCTGCGTCCGTTTTGCCTTTATTCTTCATTCGCCTGCGTCTGGACGCCGTGCGAAGTGCCAGGGATACGAATGTCTGTAAAACCCTGAGCTCCGGGGACTCACAGAGGAGCTTGGTGTGTCACAGGCGCGTAAAGTCTTCTGAATAAAACAGTTGGGTTCCCGTGGTTCTGATACTCAAGAAGGCCGAGGCCCAAATGTCTCCCCAGTAGCTGCCAAGCAGTCGGCCTTGGCCTCCCCTGGGTCAGAGGACGGGCGTCCTGTGGTCGGACCACTGGGCCGTGCTCTTCAGGTGGTGGAGGGCACCCAGCTCCTCCTGCTTCGTGTGAGGGTCCTGGTCTGGGCATGAGCCCCAGGCGCACAGGTGTGAGGGGAGCCCGAGACGGCTGCTGTGCTCCACCTGTCTGCCCGGGGACGGTGGGAAGGTGATGGCGTGATTCACGAGAGACGGCGTCCTTCTGTGTAACGGCCGGCAGGCCAGGGTGTGAGCCCTGCTCCCCGGCAGGGGTCGTGTCACACTGCCCCCTGGCTTCTCCGTCCACGTGGGATCCTGGGGGTCAGGCCGAGTTGAGGACCCCAGGCCTCAGTTCTGCCCCGGGTCCTGGTACCGGCCCAGGGCCGAGTGGCCGTGAGCCGAGGGCCTCTGCTGCCCTTGTCTGATCTGCCAGTGAATCAGCCATTTGCAAAATCCACTGAACCCCGGGGTGAAGGGCAGGATGTGGGCGTGGGCACTCATTTCCACAGATGGATGTGATCTGAGAGGCGTCGGGAGGGCGTGCGGATGGGATGGGGCAGCTGTGCCTGGGGGCCACGTGGCCACCCCACGCCCTGCGGACAGAGCAAGGCTCACACTGCTTGGCCACGTGAATGACACGGCAGTGCAGCCGCGTCTGTGAACTGTGAGGACCTGGAGAGCGTCCACCCGAGGAGGTGCGGGTCTGGCGGGGGATCCAGAAAGGCGGCCGGACCTGCCTGGGCCTCCCCGATCCCACTGGGTGGCCAGCAGGCGGGCCCACGGCCGGGCAGGTCCCCTTCGTCCCCAGAGGAGGCGGGAGGCACCCTCTGCTTTCGGTGCGTTTAGACTCTGTAGGTGCCCTGGGGGTAGCGGGCGCATGTGCCCCGGGCCCCGCGTCTGCTCCACATCTGCCAGGAACTGCCCCCACCTGGCACTGAGGCGCTGGGGTCTCTGTCCTGGTCACTGTCCCTGGGCTGTGCGGAGCCCTCAGGGCAGGCAGGGTGGGGATTATCTCCGTTAGGTGCAGAGGAGTCTGTGCCCAAAGGGAGTTCGCAGTGGTGGCCTCGTGCTGGGGCCTCCAGAGGTGGGATCGGCCCACCACGCGGGTGCGGAGAGGCTGCAAATGCAGGGGAGGGCGTCTGAGCCGAGCAAGGAGGCCCAGCTCGGCTGGGTCACCAAGGACTCGTGCGCCCGCGAAGGCCTGGAGGCTGGGGTGGGGAGGGGTCCCGCCCGGGTCGAGTCTCCACCCGACCGTGGGAAGAATCCGGTGGGTCCCGACGCCATGGGAAGGTGACGCATTTCCTGAACCCTCGTCTCGCGCCCTCGGCCGGGTCTGGCCCACAGAGGCCCCCCAAGATCGTCTTGCTGAGACTTTCCCAGAAAGACCCCCAGGGCGAAGAGGGAGTGAACGCGGGTGCCACAGGGCAGCTTTAAACAGGTCGTAAACCACAGACATTGAAGCGGCGGGCAGCACAGACGCCCGATCGCTCCTGCCCTCGGGATCGCAGGGCCTGGGCTGGCCACGTGGCATGTAAATCAGGCCCACGGCCGTTTCCCCGGCTGCACCTCCAAAGCCGGCGGAGCAGACGGGGTGAGGGTTTATAAAGAGCTTGGGGGACCCTGGATGAGAGGGTCGAGCTGGCCCTCGTGCTGGCTGAAAATCCAGTGCAGGAGAGAGGCGCCCAGCAGGGCTTTAACTTAACCTGCTAGACACGTATTTCCGTAAGGTCGAGAGCTCTGAGTCTCAGTGCGCTGGTGCAGAACTTAACCCTTGCCATTCTGGACGCCACAGGCCACACGGGCAGCTTTCGAATCCCCCCCACCACCCCGCCCTGGGTCATATGGGTTTGTCAGGGCTGTTTTTAGTGGTAGCTGTGCCCACTGGCCGTTTCTGGATGATTCTGGCTGGAGGCTGCCCCCAGCTCTCCCCCAGCTCTGCAGAGCCATCCGCAGAGCTATATGTCCTGGAGCCTGAGGCTGTAGGACCGGAGGCGGGGCCGCTTGCCCCTGGGAGAGGCCGTCTTGCCTGTGCTGGAGCTGACGGCCACCTTCACACCCTGGGCGTTGTAGCGGGAAGCGGACGCCGCACATCACATGTTCTCTTACATGCAAGGACGTGCATCTGTGTCAAGGCTGCCCCAGGCCGCTCCCCTACCCCCAGCCCGCCTCCCTGGGATGCCCAACTCGGGGCAGGAGCCCGTGTCGGGCTGCACACAGAGCTTGGACCCAGCAGAGGCCCCTCCTTGAGGTGGGCTTCCACGCGGGGACCCCAGCCAGTAGGTGCTCGCGGCAGAAACCCCAGGCTGGGACTTCCCTGGTGGTGCAGTGGTTAAGAATCGGCCTGCCAATGCAGGGGACACGGGTTCCAGCCCTGGCCTGGGATCCCACACGCTGCGGAGCACCTAAGCCTGTGCGCTACAACTACTGAGCCTGCGTTCTAGAGCCCGTGAGCCACAACTACTGAGCCCACGTGCCACAACTACTGAAGCCCACGTGCCTAGAGCCCGTGCTCCACCACAAGAGAAGCCACCGCAAGGAGAAGCCCGCACACTGCAAGGAAGAGTGGCCCCTGCTCGCTACAACTAGAGAAAACCCGCACGCAGCAATGAAGACCCGACACAGCCAAAAATTAATAAACAAATAAATTAATTCAAAAGAAAGAACCCCTGGGCCGCTGAAGCTGCTGTCACGGGCGTGCGGGTCGGGAGCGGAGAGGCCCTTGGTCCTGAGGGGCCACAAAGCTACAAGTGCTTCTGCACTCGCGCCGGGCCACGGGGCCACGGGCGCGCCGAATCTGGGGGCCTGGCCTGGGCTGTGAACAGCTCCTGTACCGAGTGCCCGCCCCTCCCCTGGGGCCTGCGGTCCCTGCGTCAGGGCACGTTCACGTGGGGAATCTTCACACTCTCACTGCGGAGGAAGCCCTCGGAGCCACGGGAGACACACGCGGCTGCTGCCGGGACCTGTGGGCGTCTCCCCCGTGTGTGAGCCACACGGAGATCAGTGCCACCCGAGGACGGCGGACAGCGGCCCTTCTCAGTGTCCTGCCGGCAGCCAGCGACACTTGCCCTGGAATCCAGTCCTGCAGGGACTCGACCCCTCACGCAGAGCCCTAGCTGGCTGTGAGAGAGAGAGGGAGAGAGGTCCCTTCCCCAGCAAAGGACCGTGAGTGTGGGCACCGGGGCAGGCCAGGCCCTGTGGGTCATCGGCCTGGCTGGTGAAAGCAAACCCACACCCCCGCGGAGCACCCGGGGTGAGGACGCCCCGTGCGCCCTCCGCGGGCTCGCCTGCCCCCGCCTGCACTGCCCACACCCGCCATGCTGGGTGCGTCCTGTCCAAGAATGCTGGACACACCGGGCTCTGGGCGTCCGAGGCGCCGTGCCCTACAGCTCTCGGCCCGACGTGACTTCGGGGACGAGTGGCCGACCGTGGCTCGGCCTGCAGGCGGCAGGGATACTTCCCGTGGCAGCCCCGCAATGACCATCACCCGTGTGTTTCCTCCCTGCCCTCCAGCTGTCAGCGCCGCCCGGGGACCAGGCGCCTCCCTGCCCAGCGTGCAGACACGTCAGACGCGGGAAGAATGATGGGAAGCAAGGGCTGGGAAGTTGGCACAACGAGGGCAAGACTAAAGGAAACAGCTTCTCTGGGAATCCGGAGTCGAAAGCCCAGGGCCTGGAGATGCTCAGCAGAGTTACGTGCTCCTGCTCAGCGGGTCTGGAGTGTCCCCTGGGTCCCAGCCACGTGGCTACCGTGCTGCCCAGGCGCCCCACGGACAGGCTTCGCAAGAGGCCGTCTTCCTCGTCACGGCTCCTGTGGATTCGCAGGCGCCCGGCTGTTACGGAAGAGATGTGCATCCTTGCTGGCTTGAGACCTTTGTTAGAGCAAAGCTGCGTTTGGGAGAGAATCCTTATTTACTTAAGGAGGAGGCTGGGATTGCGAGGGGCGTTCCCTCCGTGTGGCTGCCCCGGCCGCCGGGAATCCAGCAGCACACACACGAAGAGGTGAAAATATGATTAGGGGGGATCTGATGACAGCTCATTACCCATCCTGCGTTTGCTACGGCAGCGCCGGGCATCTGTTATGAATTTAACTGCGCTCTTACCAGTCACTCGCGGGATAATCTGACCACCGGGATGTCTCCTGCAAACTGGTGTAAGAGGCAGGAACCAACGAGAAAACGGGACACAGGAAGTAAGCAAGGGCGGGAGTGGAGCCCCAGCCCCTGTGCAGACCCCACGGCACATCTGCTCACCTTCTCCCCGGCCCTCTCGGCGCCTGGTCGGGCCCACGGCCTGGAGGGGAGTGAAGGGGACCCTCCAGTGCCCATCATGCCCTCCTCCCAGCCCGGTTCTCTGCACCGCCGGCTTCCTAGCGAGGGGTGGACAGGGCAGTGGTCTGGAAGCCGTCTGGGGGCTTCCGGCTCTGCCCCAGGAGCCGCGTGATCGCTGGTTGTGTGTTGTCTCCAGTGGAAACGAAGCAGCAGGAGGGAGGGGTGGCGTATTTGCTCGTGTGGAACTGGTTTCCTTGTCGAGCGGCTGAAGGCTTCTCTCCTACAGCAAATGGACACTCATCTTTCCTGTCAGATTTTTACTGACTTCCAAACGCCATCTTACTGTTCAAGTTCACCAAATGTCAGACGTTTATCAGATAGGGCGTCAGTAGCAGCAGAAATGCAGTAGTACATCCAAGTTAAAAATGTCCCTTTGATTACTACAAATCCGCGGGCCCTTGGGTCCAAGGCTTCTACTGCAGTTTGCGAATGGATTCTTACAGCACATTAGTGCTGGGGGAGATTCCAAGGAAAACAGTGCTCTCGGTATGAGAACCAGCTGCAGCTTTCTGGGCCGATGACTCACACCCTCCTTTTAATCGGGTGGGAGAAGCAGGCAGGAGACACACAGGGACTCAGTCAAAGCGCTGTTTGTTTTCGAAGGGTATCCTAGCCACAGGCCCGCCCCACGGCTCCCATCTGCAGCTCGTGTTTATTTAACTTTTTCTTCTTTCTCACAGTTCCAATCATAAAAACGGAGCCCAGTGATGATTACGAGCCTGCCCTCACCTGTGGACCAATGAGCCAGGGCCTGAGCCCGCTCCCCAAGCCCTGCTACGGCCAGCCGCTCGCCCTGCCGCCCGACCCGGGCTCCTGCCTCGCGCCCGGCTTCCCGCCCCGTCCACAGAGCAGCGCCAGCCCCGAGCTCCAC
>NW_020174135.1:615776-615920 GCF_003031525.2 Neophocaena asiaeorientalis asiaeorientalis | reverse complement strand
CCTGCGGCCCCGCGCGCCCCCCCGGGACGGGCCACCAGCAACAGCAGCCGTCCGAGGTTCCGAGCAGCACGCCTGCAGCCACCCGGCCCCTGCCAGCGCCCGAGGTGCGTGAGGACAGTAATCATAGTCTGGCCCCCATTCCCG
>NW_020174135.1:580242-615743 GCF_003031525.2 Neophocaena asiaeorientalis asiaeorientalis | reverse complement strand
TAACGGTCAAGCGAGAGCCTCAGGAGCTGGACCCGCTGGACCTGGACGACGGTAAGTGCTCGCGGGCAGGCGTGCGGCTGGCCCGGCGCCGTGGGCCCGCTGCAGCAGGAGGGGCGCGTGCACCAGCCGCCCAGCTGGGGCGCGCCTGGCGTGTGTCCTGCGGGACGCCCCTGCCGCCCTCAGTGGCCCCTGGCGGCCGGCAGTGTTGCCGCCAGCCAGTGGGGTCGCGCAGCTCTGCCCGGTGGGGGCCTGTGGCTGTCGACCCTCGGGTACGCTGTCCGCGGGGCGACACAGGGAGAGCTCGGGGCGCCCGGGTGTGCCGGCCCTGGCCATGTGGAGCACAGCGCCCCCGGGAGCTGACGTGCCCTGTTAGGAGGGGAGACCGCCCTGGCCTCGGCCGCGGCTCCAGCTTCTCGATTCCTAGTGTCCGAACCACTTCTCTAGTCGCCTGAACCGTTTTATGTATTCGCGCAGCTAAAAGTGAGCGACTTGCACCCTGTTTGGCTCGTGAGAGCACTTTAAGCACGTGACAGGCTTGTCGGAAGCTCAGTGATCAGACGATGAGGTGCCGGTGGCTCCCTGGACCGGGGCTCGGGTCCCAGCACGGCACCGGACTCCACGGAGACGCATTCAGGGTGATTTGGAAACCAGGCGTCCTCGAGACACCTGCAGTCAGGCTAATTCGTGTAAAAATCTGAGCCCCAAGGTCTTCCTAGAAAATGAGAGCAGAAGGCACCTCGTCGAAAGATCTTCTTTCTCTTTCCTTTGGGAAAAGGTGCCTGGGGCCCCGTGATCTGGTGGGTGAGAGGTCACCCGGTGCTCTCGTGGGCCCTGCGTGGATGGTCCGTCCGTGTGGGCACACAAAGCCAGCCTGGAACAAGGCAGAGAGAACCCGTCCCCCAGAGGAAGCCGCACTGGGCTGGTCTCAGAACCTCTGCCTGAGGGGCCCCGGGACCACACGTGTGCCCCGAAAACAGCGGGCAGACGAGCGCCGTCGGCGGGTGCAGGGCCGGGAGAGCCCATGGGGGACGGGGGCCCAAGCCCAGCCGTCTGCTCTCGCCCGAAAGCTGTGAGGCGGGGCAGGGCCTGGAGGAGGGAGACGGGCGCCTTCTGCGACCCCCGCCCTGACTCCAGCGGGACCACGGTGGAGCTTGCTGATGCAAAGCAGACGTGAGGGCCAGCGTCCAACCTCAGACACAGGGGCCCGCCTCGGCCGGACCCTGGGGTCAAAGGCGGAGCCTGCCCTCGCTGCAGGCGCCGGGGTGAGCGGGGGCGGGGAGCAGGGCCTCCCCCCGTCCTGACCGCCATCCCGGCCCCATCGTGAGCGCAGGGGTCTGGTTAGGTGAGCCTGGCACCTCCTGGGCCGTGACCAAGCCCCTAAAGCTGCTGAGGGCCCAGCACGTGGTCCTCAAGGGAAGAGCCCCTGAACTCGGGGCAGTGCCTCTGAGCACTTCTGAGGGTGGGAGGGAGGGACCCTGGCCTCTCTAGGATCCCACCAGCACACCCTACAGAGGGGTCGCCTGCTTTGAGGGTGAGCGATTACAGAAGAAGAACACTTGAAAGCATGTGGCCTTGATTCAGGAAAGAGCAGGGGAGGCCCTGGGAGGGACCTCACTGCCCCCCGAGCAGACAGGGACCTGTGAGACCCTGAGGTCTGGGGTGGCCAAGCGGACGGGGTCCAGCCCTGTTGCTGGGCTGGGGGCTGCAGCCGGGCTTTCACCAGCAGGAAGGCCCCTGTGCTCCAGGCCCGCCTGCACCTGAGCGTCAGGTGGGGCGGCGAGCGGGGGCCCCGGGGGCACCTGCGGCCACTCCTGGGACAGCAGCTCCAGGGACTCGGTCCTGAAAGGATCCTCGTGGGCCCTGGTTTGTACTCAGCGTCCATCACCCGGGCCAGCTGTCAACGTGGCCTTTCGGTTTTGGCCACGAGAGCAAAGTGACGTCGGTTTTCTTGGTCAGGATTGGGGTCACGGTGTGAGGCTTCCCCAGGAAGCGGTGAACACGTGTCCGTGAATGTGCGTGTATCTTCACACCACCCCCACGCGTGACGTTTCGGTGCCACCCTGCTCGTCCCCACTTAAAGCCACGCCAGGGTGGAGCCCTGAGCGGCAAAGAGTAAACGCTGACCTGGCCCCGTGCAGAGTGGCCCCGACATGTCCCTGTGGGTGGACATCCCCTGCGTGGACGCTGCACCCAGCGTCCCCCCCCGAGCGGTCTTTCCCAGAGGGAGACCCCCGAGGTGGAGGGAGGCCTCGGGGTGCACACGCCGCATGGCCGGGAGGCGGCCTCGCACGAGCCCGGCTTCCCTGCGGTGGGTGGGGCTCTCGGGCCCGCGGGGTCGGTCTGAGCACACAGGCTGGGGGAACGGCCCTGGACGTGGTCACTGAAAACTAAGGCTGTGGGGCTTCTCTCCTGGAGGTGGAACCACACGCCTTCCGGCCAGGCGTCCGTCCCCGCTCAGGAAAGCAGCTCGTGTTTGTTGCTCTGAGCGGCTCAAGACTCCCCGCGCCCACAGGCAGTGAGCGTAGAGACGGGGCCCAGCTCTTGCTAAGGTCTTGTGCTGGAAGCAGCAGGAAGCACGTCTGTTCTCGTGAGCGGGTGGCCGGAGCTGTCAGCTGCGTGCCGGGGGGCTCTGGGGGGACCTTCAGGCCGCGTTCCTCCGCCTGGGACCCGCTTGCTCCCTTGCTTACAGGAGCTGTGACGTAGACACAGGTCAGTCCCTCGCGAGTCCTCAAAAGACCGCCTAGTGCAGAATAAAGGCCCACGTGGTGGGCGTGGGGACCTGAATCCCCAGCCTCCCCGGCCCAGGGGCTGAGGGGCTCCGGGGCGGGTTCTTACTGGTCCCTCCTGACGGGGATGGTGGGAGGGGTACGCCGGTGTCGTGGGGTGGGTGTGGGCCCCCGAGGTTCCTGTACAGCTTGGACGCCTTGAGTTGGCACCAGTGACCTGATCCTTGGCCGGTCCCACTGTCAAACGTTTGTGGTTGAGGGGTTTGAAAGTTAGTTTGTTAAGAGGGACGATGTCCACACTCCCGCTTGTTCTTGGGGGGAGGATGGCGTGCCTCGAGGGCTTGTGTACAGAGCGTGGCCCCCGAGGCCCGGGTGGGAGAGGGAGCCGGTCGGCCAGGTGGATCCCTGATTTAGAAAAGAGGCCCCTGTGAAAGGTCTGGAAGGGGGCCCGGGGAGGGGGTCATCGGCCTCACTCTAAGGCACACGCGACTTTCCTTGTATGTCTGGGTTTTAATTGGCAGCCCAGCCCAGGAAGGTGCAGAGAAGAGAAAATGGAGACGAGGGCGAAAAACTAAATCAGAAAACTAGACGCCGATTTTAAGTGACCTTGACGTTAAAAGGCAAAGACTTCGTCGTTGTCATTTACACCCAGGAGAAGCGAGTAGTTGGGGTGGCTGACGACAGGGACCAGGGAACAAGGACCAGGAGCGGGGCGCAGGGGGAGGAGGGAGGGGGGCGATTCAGGCTGTGCACGGTGGCCCCTCCCCAGGCCTGGTCTCAGCAGGACGGGGTTGCTGGCGCCGGGGGCCGCTGGCAGGTACGAACTGCTTGTCGCCTGGGCTTTGCCCCGAGAGCCGTGGCGCCATTCCCCCGGGGCAGGAGGGACCAGCCGTGCACCACGCCTCACACAGCGAACTCAGCCCCATGTCACTTGCAGGCATGCAGAGCCGTTGCGCGTCACGACCCCAGGGTGACAGGTTAGGTAACATCCCGCCCGGCCTCGCCCCTCACCACCCCCGCCCTCAGGGCTCTCAGAGGCTGACAGGAGCCGAGGCTGCAGTGACTCTGGCCCTGGCTTGCTTCGTGGGTGCAACCACTGTGAGTCAGGGGGCGATTGGGGTTCCTCGGGCTTGTTTGTGATGCTAATGGCGCCAGGTCTGTGAGGGGTGAGAGCTTATCTCACATGTGTTCTGGTTTTTTATTTGGGTTTTTTGCTATCCAGGAACGTAGAATGACAAAGGCAATAATAGGATATTACGTCCAGCTCCAGAGAGCCCGGGGCATTTGGGGCGCGTAAATGAATCACTTAGAGACCGCAAAGCAGCCGTGCCTTACGCGGGAGCCACCCGCCCAGTCTGCGGAGTGACTCCCAGATGTGGTGGGTTAACGCACGTCCCAAGTCTCCATTCAGCTCGAGGAGCAATCCGAGTGCACGAGGACTCGCCTCGGGTGAACCCCAACTTGTCGATAGGGTTTCTTTTTTTTCTAGTTGTTTCTGCTCTTCGGTTTTGTTTCAAAAGTGTCTGGACCATAAATAGTTCGCATTATGATTTATTCTTTACTTCAACAGTGTTCGTGAAACGTGCTCTCCACTCGGACTTCGCGATCGTGGCAGTACCACAGCGTAGCTTTTCTTTTACAAATTAGCTTCATGGGCCTCACTGATTTGGAATGTAGATGAAATGTGTCATAAAAGCCACACGTGAGCCATTCCGTGGTGTGACTTTTGGGACCTGCCCCTCGCAGAGCTGAGCTACGCGACCGCACAGCGGCACCCCTCTCCGGGTGATGGGCTGTCCTTGACCGACACACATGTGAACGTGGGCGGCTCACACACACGCGCACGGTCGTCTGTGTGCCGCTTGCGTACCTCTGCTGGAAAGCCACTGTGAACGTCCCTGAAGCTCGCAGTTTACCCAGCCAGCGTTAACGTGAAGCGGCCCCGTTTTGCTGACGTGGGGATCCCCCTTTGCGACCCAAGCGACGCCTCGCGGGGTGCCGGTCTGTCTGCCACCGTAGCAGCCCCTCTGCGTCGTGCCCCGCCCGCCCTGCGGCCTCGGCCGCGGTCGGCGCTTTCGGTCCCCTGCAGGGGCTCTCAGGTTTCCACAAGTCTAGATGTCATTAGAACAGCAAGCAGGTGGAGCAGGCGGCCAGGACCGTGTCTGCCCCGCGTCTGGCTGTGCGTCCCCCGCGTCCCCCCTTCTTTCCTGAGCCTGGGCTGCTCTGGGGGAGGACACGGTGCTTTCCTCATGGAAAGTCTTACTAACCTGGCCCAGGGCCCGGCTCTGAGGCCTTCCCCGCTCCTAGTGATGATGGAAAGAGCCTGCCTTGCAGGTCAAACGCACGGGCGTGTTAACACTGCGGACGTGGGCTGCTACCCGGGGGCGGGAGGACGCACTCAGCCGTGCACGCGGTTCCTGAGGGTCAGTCCTCAAGGCCCGGGCCCCTGGCATGCCACCGGAGGCAGCGCATGCTGGTGACGTGCTGACCCGCAGGCTTTATCTCCCGAGGTGGAGTCCACCGGGGCCGGGCTGGAGCCGCCACCCGGAGGAGCGGAGTCCCCGCCCGCTCACTTCCACTGCACCCCCCGAGCGGCGGTGCGTGCCTCCCGGGCGCCGGAGTCCGTGTGCACGCGGACTCGGGGCTGAGCTTCCAGGGCCACTGTGCCTCCAAGTGGGTCAGACCGGTGTGCAGGCTTGGGCGCGAGTCTCTGCCTCGTCCCCGACCGGGTGGACCCGAGCGACAGCCAGCGAGTGGCGGGAGCGGTCGACCCCTGCCAGCCCACCACGGGTAGCGCTCGAGCACCGCGCGTCTGCTGCGCCCTGGGAGGTGTGTTCTCGCCGCTGCGGCCACGCTGCAGGGCAGCAGCCGTCAGGATCTGCCTCTGGCAGAGGAGGAGGGAAGGCAGGGACTGCTCTGAGGTGTCCGCTGAGTCAGGGCCTCTATAAATAGGGCACTGCCTTTGGCCCCGGGGACACAGCTTGCTAGGCTAGGACGTTTGAGAGTCTCCTGCAGCTCGTATGACACTGCAGCTTAGGTGTCCGAGGTTCGGGGCGCCTCTCAGTTGCAGGATGTAGACGCTACCTAGAAGCGTGGACTGCTTTGACTTTCTAATCAAGTCTTCTCCAGCCCAATTATTTTCTGTGCACTTGGAGGGGAATTTGGTGGTTTGCTTTCAGCTAACATTCACCTTCTCCCTTAATCCTAGGTCTTAGCTGATTTCCTTCTGTAGATGGGAGAGCTGTTTGACGTTCTTAATTGGAGGGAAAGAAACAGGGGAGAAAGCAGAGGGAAGAGCTAGAAAGGTCTTGTGGAACTAGAACCACTTAGGTCTACTTGGTGCCGGAAACACTGGCGACGGAAGCTGGCGCTCAGACCTGGCTGCGTGTGGAGCACTTGGGCGCCTCGTGGTGCGTTGTCTCCAGTCTCGGGCAGGCTGTGAGGGTGGGAGAGCGTTGGCAAGTGAGCGCGTCAGGACTGTGACGCAGTTTTTCCGTGTGGCAATACTTCTGCAGAGGCGAGCATCTCTCCAGGGGGATTTAATCAGCTCCGTCTCCGTTTCAGACCAGGTTGCACAACCTTGGCCTGGTCTCTGCGTTTTCTCCCTTTGATGCCATACATTTCAAAGCGCTTTCTCGCTGAAGAACAAGCACACCTGACAGATCCTCTCAGATCTGTGAGCCACACCTAGCACACGGCTGTACTGTGTTCACCAGAGCCTGAAGCCAGAACGGAGGGTGTCCAGCAGCACAGGAGCCACGTTCAAAAGCCCAGGTGATGACGGACCATCAGGGCTTGGCGTCTCTTTGGGGAGAGTGGTGACCAGGGCCACAGAGGGCTACGACTCCCTCTGCGGGGCGCCTGCGTTTCCACGAGAGCAGCCAGGCGCGTGGCGGCCCTGCCCTGGAGTGCCACGCACAGGGTCGGTGGCGTGGCACTTCTAAGTGACCCCTGGTACGAGTGCCCTCTTCACGTGGAGTCCTGAGGGACAGAGAGTGCCTGGTGCAGCCGTCCATCACGTCCAGGCAGAGAAGAACCTGGATAATTGCTATTGGAGTAAGCGTCTTCCCATCAGAGCTGAGAAGGCTGTTCCCAGTCCAACATGACACATCATTGCCAGCACACAGAAAACCCAAATGGCGAAAACAGCACCTGTGTGTGGCCTTTGGCTCCTTCCAGAGTGACTTTTACATATAGTCTCTGTTGACGTATTCAGCCTCACAGCAATCCCGTGAGTGGGCAAAACTGCCGATTCAGCCCCAGCTGACAAAGACGGAGGCTGAAGCTTAGAGAGAAATGTCACTCGACCTGCTCAGGACACAGCTGGTGAGTGACGGGACCAGGGACGCCACCTTGATCCGCCAGCCCTGATTTCAACACTGTCTGTCTACTCTCAAGGCTGAGCTGTGTTATTGAGCTTTTTATTTTAGCCCACTAGAGACGTAGTGAGCAAAGGCCCCTGCTCAGAAGTCTAGCTTCCAAGTATGAATTGGCCTTGCAAGCCAAAGAGAAGCTGGTATATTTTTTTCTTCATCAGAGAACCTCTGGTTATTTACTGAGGCACTTTTGATGACCCAAGAAGGACTGGAAGACGGGAAGGACTTCCAAAATGGTGGAGAGAGGACCTCACTGAGAGAGCACCCCCTAAAAAGCAGCAAAAACAGTGACGAAACTTTCAAATCAATTATCCCAGAGTCTGAACATCAACCAGAGGCAGAAAAAACTGAAAAGCACTTATTCAAGGGAAACTGGACCTTGGTAACGAACGTGGGATCTGTGGTGCTGTAATTTGGGGCTACTTCCGTCCCGCCTCCCCAGCTCCATGGAGTGTAGCCGTGAAAAGCCAGCAGCTTCACTGACAGTGAAGGAGATTGGCCTCTTTGGGGCTCTGTTAAAAAACCCCATCCCCACAGCACAGTCAGTCCTTTGGTCGTGAAGCTCCCTGGAAAAGCCTCGTTCCCAGGGGAGCATAAAAAGTAGCAGATGGCTGGGGTCATGCTCATTGGAGCTGCCCAAGGCTGTGATCTCAATTAGGGCAAAGGAGCCTGGCCAAACTAGGTGACCACGGGGGATTCTGAAAAGCCCTGACATGCCCCTGGGGGTCTGGAAGGCTGCACACGTGCACATGGATATGTGCACACTCAGGAAGACCGCACGCGTGCATGTGGGTGTGTGCACGCTCCGAAGATGGGGGCAAGGAGAGGGCCCAGCCGTTCACCTGTGGCTCCTTCACCTCGCGACTGTACGAACAGGAGTGAAGCCCAGGCTGACTGTGAACTGAGGGCGTGTCAGAGGCGGCCTTTGCACACATATCTCCTCGACAAGACAGGGAGGCCTAATGGTTCAAGGCATGCAGAGAAACCAGACTGATCCTTGAAGGATGCTAACCTGAGGGTGACCCCAGGAAGCCAAGCTTAAAAATAAAAGCAAGACTTTTTTTATAAAAAAGTGGAACAGAGAACTTAGCAGCTACACACTGCAGAGATACAGAGTCTCTGGAATTAGTCCAGGAAAGTCACTAATCAAATAAGCAACAACTAAGGGAAGAAAAGAATCCAGCAATAACAACAAATCCTGGATGGGGGGGTGGGGGAGGGAGCTGATTCCAGAGTTGCTACAGTGTGCTATCGCTAACGTCCAGTTTTCAACCAAAAAGTTACGAGACATGCAAAGAAACGTGAAAATATGCCGCATACACAGGGGAAGAGGCAACCCGCATGCAGTGGACAGCGCCCCCGACAGGGCTCAGGTATTGGACTCCGTAGCAAAGGAAATCAGCCACCATAGAGACGCTCGAGGAACTAAAGGGAACTGTGTTTAGAGAATTAAAGGAAAGTGGGACAACTATGTCTGACCAAATGGAGATACATTTTCTAAAAGAGCCAAGTAGAAATTCTAGAGTTGAAACGTACAATAACTAAAATGGAAACACATCAGAAGGGCCGAACAACATTTTGGAGCTGACAGAATACAAGAATCAACAGACTTGAAGAAAAGTCAATAGGTTATCCAGCCTGAGGGATAGAAAGTAAAAAGATTAAAGAAAATTGAAGAAGTGAAACACCATCAGGCATACAAATGTGTGTATAATAAGAATCCAGAAAGAGAGAAGAAAGGGGTAGAAAAAGTATTTGAAGAAATAATGGTTAAAATCTTCCCAGATCGGAAGAAAAACATTGTAGACATCCCAAAAGGTCAACAAATTCCAAGTAGGATAAATTCAGAGATTCACGTCATAGCCAAACTGTCAAAAGTCAAAGAAAAAGAGACAATTCTAAAAGCCACAAGAAAAAACCAAGTCATCAGGTACAGTACGTGGAATCTTCAAAAAGATCAACAGCTGACTTCTCGTTAGCAATCATGGAAGCTGGAAAGCGGTGGGACAGCATCCTCGAAAGCGCTCAGAGAAAACGACTGGTGGCCAAGAAGTTTCTGTCTAGCAAAACTAGCCTTAACAATAGAGGAGAAGTAAGCAAAGACGCCATAAGAGAATGTAGTGCCATCAGACCTGGCCTACAGAAAGTACCAAAGGGAGTCCTTCAGGTTGACAGTAACTCAGAGCCACATGAAGACGTAAAAAGCACTGGTAAAAATAATTACATAATTTAATAAGCGTTCTAAGAAAGCGTAAGACGATAATTACAAACCTGTGCTGATGGGCTTATATAAAAATGTCATTCTTGTGACGATGACAGTAGAAAGGAAGGAGTAGGGAAGGAAGCTATATTGGAGCAGTTTCTATATATTATTAGAAATGAGTATTAATCTGAAATAGATATTAAGTATATTGTAACCTCTAGAGGAGCCACTAAGAAAATGTTAAGAATATATGTAGTAAACAAAACAAAACAAGACCAAAAAAAGCATTTAAATGATACACTGGAAGAAGTAAACTTAGACCCTTACCTCTCACCTTACACGAAAAAGTTAACTCAAAATTGATCATGGACTTAAATGTAAGAGCTAAAACAAAACTTTTAGGAGATAACATATGAGAAAATCTTTGAGACCTTGGATTAGGCGAAGATTTTTTTAGATATGACACCAAGAACACAGTCCATAACATTTAAAAAGTGATATATCAGACCTCATCAAAATTCAAAATTTTTGTGCTTCAAGAGATACCATTAAGAAAAAGAAAGACAAGGGAGTTCCCTGGCAGTCCAGTAGTTAGGATTCAGCGCTTTCACTGTCAGGGCCTGGGTTCTACCCTGGTCAGGGAACTAAGATCCCACAAGCCATGCAGCATGTCCAAAAAAGAGACAAGCAACATACGAGACGAACGTATGATAAAGGGCTTATATTTAGGAAACGCAAAGAACACATATCTCAGTAATAAGACAAAAAGCCTAGTCAAAAGCTGGGTAAAAGATTTAAATAGACATTTCTCCAAGGAAGGTATATGAATGGCTAATAAATACATGAAAATATACTCGACATCATTTGTCATAGGGAATGCCAATGAGATACCATGGCATACCTATTAGAGTGGCTGTAAAAACTAACAGAGACAATAGCAAATTTTGGAGAGGATGTGGAGAAACTGGAACCCTCACACATTACTGGTGGGGATACAAAACGGTGCAGCCACTTCGGCAGTGTCTCAAAAGTTGAACATACGTTTGCCCTAAGACCCAACGAGTCTGTGCTTGGGCATCTACCCAAGAGAAATGAACACATATGTATGTGCACACAAAACCTTGGGCACAGATGTTCTTAGCAGCATTACGTGTAAAATCCAAACATCTGAAACAGCCTAAATCCAGCAACTAGGGAATAGATAGAAAAAGTGTGACATATCCATCCAATGGAGTATTATTCAGCCAGGAGGAGGAATGAAGTACTGAGTCATGCTAGGACATGGATGAACCTTGAAAACATTACACTGAATCAAAAGGCCAGACACAGAAGACCATGTATTATGGTTCCATTTGTATGAAGATGTCCAGAAAGGCAACTCTCCAGAAGCAGCCAGCAGCCTGGCTTGGGGATGTTTCTGGTCTGATCTCTTATGCAGGTTCATTAAGTACAGTTTTGTTAAAACACAAAAGGAGAAAAGTGCTTTTGAAGCGAAGGCTTGTGTGTGTCGTGCATGTTTCCCTCTGTACGTGGAACACGCGCAGCCGTCTTTCAGGAGTGTTGGGAGAAAATTCTAATTCTGTGTTTATATGACACAAACATAACGCTGATGGGAGAGCTTCTCTCATGGAATAAAAATGTGTGTGCTTCTCGTTACTTACCTGTTTAGTTAAATTAAGGATCCTCTTCATCAAAACGTGGGCCGCATGCAGGACCAGCCCCAGATGTTTGCCGACCGTGGGTGACGTGGGTTCTTCACGTAGGCTGGGCACACAAAATCTTGAGTCCCTTTACCTTTTTCAGTTTGAATTTTGACACAGCGTCCTTCCTTCCTTCCAGATTATAATGTGGACTCTTCCACACAGTAAAGAACAAAGAAAGTCTATTCCCCCTTTTAAAACATCCGCCCTTATCAGGCCCGGGGGACCCGGCTAATCACGGCCTGGTCCTGGGACAATGAGCCCAGCTGGCGGGCCAGGCCCACCCCCCCTCCCCAAGGACGCGGATGCCTATCGCTCCCAGAAGCCGGTGGCCAGTTTTCTTTTGTTCCGAAGCAGGGGTAGACAGTGCTGGATGCAGTCCTTAGCCGGGGCCTGGGGGGCTTTATCGGCCCCAGCCTGCCCTCCCTCCCCACGAGGTGAAGGCTGCCCCATCTCTGCCCTATCAGGCCCCACAGCCTGTTATTTCAGATACGCAGGAAGGGTGCCTGGAAGAGCCCTGGGCGACAGCTAGAAACGTCTGTGATTCCCCCAGGCTCGTCAGAGGCCTGGCAGGAGGGAAGAGGGGGAGATGCCGCCGGGGTGTCTGCAGCAGACGGGGGCCTCGGCTGTGAACCGCTGGCCCGACGGCTCCCTCTGCTGCCCTGCCGAGGGTAGGGGCTCCGGGGACAGCCCTGTTTTAAGGCCTGCCCCGTCCTTTCTCCATAAGGCGGCTTGGCTGGCCCGCTAGTCTCGAGTCTCTGCAGAGAGTTTCAGCAGAGATGAGAGCTGGGCCCCAGCAGAGGCCTCAGGACTGACATCTCGCCTCTGACTGCATTTGAGGTCGGAGCGTCCTGTGCAGACACGTGCGGCGTCTGCTCCGCTCGGGGACCAAAGTCTAGGGAATGAGAAGGTCACCTGGTGAGGGACGGGGAGAGCACCCTCCTTTCCCCTCAAGGGTTTTCTCTGGAATCGGTTTTTAGGGAGGAGCCCAGGTAAGACAGCTGGCATCCTCGAGTGTTTAGGGAGAGAAATGAGACTTAAGGGCATTTCCTCTTAATTACTGTCCCTGGGCGAGATTGGTCAGGAAGGGACACGGAGCGTGGCCACGTGTCGGGGCCGCTGTCCGGAGGGGGAGGCCTGCCGTGTGCTGCTGTTGGCACGGCTCCTCGCTTTCACAGCGTCAAACTTAGAATCGCCTTTGTATGCGCGTTCCTTCTTTTTCCACAGTAGCTGTTGCCAGCAAGCTGTAAACTACCCTATATCACTCAGATTTAAGAACCTCAACTTTAAAGCAAATTAAACTCTTGTTGACATTGTAATAAAAATCAGAATGGAACCGGGCAGCTCAGGAGAAGCGAAGTTCAGTTATTTTTGTGGATTTAAGATTGTTTTCTGGGATTCGCAGGCTCCCAGCACAGCGGAGTGATTTCCTCTTGGCAGACGGTCAGAGCAGAAGAGGCGGTGGATGTGGCTGAAGCGAGGTGGCCGCGCGGGGCGTCACCTGGGTGTTTGCTCTGGCGTCGGCAGGGGTGCTTGCAGCCGCCCTGGAAAAGCCGCGGCCGGGCGGCTGGTCCGCGTTGGAGGCGGGGTGCTGCACAGGCGGTTTTAATGCGCTTTAGTCTGAGGAAAGAGCTCAAATCCTGTTGTCAGAGTCTGTCTGTTAACTCGGCCTTCGTGCTGGACAGAAAGCCGCAGCTGGGAGCACAGGTCATCGTTCTTCAGAGCTCGTCCACTGATGAGGCCACGAAACGCGGAGCAGCCGCCGCCCCCAGCTGTAGCCTGCGATGTTCTTGTGACAGCGTCCTTCCCTCGCTGGAAACGGTGATTTCCACTGGATCACACGCCAGCTTTCCATCCTGCGAGCAGTTTCCTGCCGTGACGCTGCGGAATCACAGAGCTGCAGGGAGACGTGTGGATAGAAACTCCGCGATGGATGAATGTGACAAGCTGGGTGGGCTCCCTGTGGATGGGCTTTGACCTGGGCTCGCGGGCAACCTCTCCCCAGCATCGCACCCCTGCCCTCACCTGCCGTGCCCTCTTCGGCGTGGCGTCCTGTTTCTCTCTGCTTTCAAGGCCGGGTCGGCTCACGACCTCTGACTCATAAACAGGCCGACATCCACCGGCCACCACAGTCGGCTGGAGCTGTCCGATCGCCACCGTTGCTAAGTCTTCAGAGCCGGCATTGGGGTCACCCAGACGCCCTGGCTCCTACCTGCCCCGCCGGGACACGGCGACACAGCGGGCAGGAGCCGGGCCACGGGGCACGAGCCTCGCTCCGCAGGTGGCGACCAGCACTTAACTAAGTGGTAGGAAGATGAGGAGGAGACTTAAAAATGCAGGATGACATTCCTTCACGGATCCCTTCACTGTCACTGGCTGGTTAGAGGACCCCCTGGATTTAGAAACATGTCCTGCTCCCCACGGGAAATTTTACAGACGCTTGTGGGATTTTTTAAGGAGTTTTCATCCCTTTGCTTGTATCAGTGACCTCCGCTGGACTGGGGCTTGCTAAATACACAGTGTTTTGATAAAACGTCTTGCCTGTGCTCTTGCACAGGAAGCTTGTCCGACAGCTCATGGAGCAGCGGACGGTGGCCAGCAGGGAAGGCGCGGAGCTCAGAGCCCCAACTCCTGGCCTGAGACTCCTGTCCCTTCATCTCGGATCTCTTCATGCCCTGTGATGGAAATGGGCCCCTGATTTATCCTTAAGCTCACTCTGAATCCCACGTGAAAGTCCAGCACGGCTCAGGCGTAGCGATGACCCCTCAAGGTGCCCCCATAAGGCCTCGTTTATCTTCAGTCTGAGTTAACACTTACTGTGAACTAACGTTCTACATAGTTTGTTCTCTACGTACTGTTTTCTTTCTTTCTTTTTTTTTTTTAAGGACATTATTTCAAGGCTTCTTCAGAAGTCAAATTTAGATAAACAGAGAAGGAATTAACGCTAAATTTCCAAACACACAGCTCCGCCCCAGGGACAGGAAGATGATGTGCAGGTTACTGTGGTTGTAACTTCACAGCTGGGCAACAAGTGCTCTGAGGCCTGCGGGGCAGACCTTGCCCAGACTCAACCTCGGTGAGGCTCCTGCAAGGGATTAATTCAACCTTCAAAGACGACAGAACCCAACCAGTATTTGCAGATTGCTTGCTCTGCTCTGGCATTGCAGGGCTGTCGAGACACGTGATTGGATCAGACTCCTGACCCCTGCGAAGTTAGAGTGGGGTCTGGGAGAGCAGGTTAAACAGCTAAATAGTATTTAAAATATAAACAACAATTCAGGATGACAAAGCAGGGCTCCAGACAGCACCCAATTAGCTGCCAAGTAAATTACGGAGGCCAGTGATTCCAGCGCTCTTGCTTTTAGGTTTGAGGGACTTAGAGATCATTTCAGGAAGGACTTTTCAGAGATGGGAGCTAAGCCTCAGAGGCTGTCTTCTCTACCTCAACTGGCATCTCTGTTTCACGTGGGAAATGCAGTGTCACTGGGCCTGAGGCCTCTGAAGGACACATTTCCAGCCCTGGAGGATCCACGTCTGTCGAGTTCAGGAGCGGTCAATTATAGAACTTCCTCCAGAAACCGGCCTGTAAGACCCTTCCCATGGGGATGTGCCCCTGGTGCCCCCCACCCCCCGGTGGTCCCCGGTCCACAGGCCTGTGCGTCCTTTCCGGGTTCTTGCAAGTGTCGTTAGAGCGGCTGTGCCATTTCTCAGGCTGAGAAGTGGACTTGGGGCAGGGTAACTCTGCAGGGCTGCTCGTTTGGGTAAGCACCAGGGGCACGGCGTCATTACATAAAGTCGATTAGAGTGCGTGCATGCCGGTCCTGTTGATTTGATTTAGAGCTAAGGAAAGCTCCAGTAATCTGCAATTACAAGAAACTAAATGGCCCTTTATACTGAAGGCAACTTCCATGACACCTAATATACTTTGATGAATTACTCATTATGTGCAGTGTTGGAATAGCTTCTGTAAAGATTCATAATTGGATAATCAATACAAAAATGCAGTCTTGGTTCTTGCCTTTTTCCTACTCCCAGGTCAGTATGTCCTGAGGATTATGGGGCCTGTCTCAGTTGCCCGAATTTTCTGACTCCTCGCCTCCCTGTCTATCGGCCTGTTTTTTCCAAATTAGCAGTTCTGAGTCATTTGCCAGCTCGGTATTGCACACTTTCTTCACGCCGTCTGTGGTTTTTCTGTTCAGATCTTTACCGAGTGAGCAAACAGGATCTGCCGTCGGTTACTTTTGTCAGCACTCAGAGGTACAGCGTGACCCTCGCGGCGGCCTCGGAGCCGTGGGGAGGGGCAGACTGGCCGCACGGAGGCAGCGGCGGGAGTGGGCTGGCGTCTGGTCTCGGGGGAGTGGTCGGCACGGGCTGGGGGCTGCCCGGGGGACAGGTGGGCTGCAGGCACGGGCCCTGCGCACCCTCCGTGACGTCCGTCCTGCGCCTACTCGCGCCGGCCGCGGGTGGGGCGCTGGGCGCTTGGCCGGCAGCGGTGCTTGGTGCGCAGGTGACCCGTGCGAGCAGGCGGACGGGGCGGCCGCCATGTTCAGGACCCGCGCGGGGCTCGGCAAGATTCGGGCCGGACGGTGGAGCCCAGGAGAAGGCCGGGGCCCTGCTACCGCGTGGCGGCCGTGTCTGAGTCCGTAGGGACGGCGTGGGAGCCGGGAGCGTGCACCCGCACCCCTGACGGTGCGCGGGGGGGGCGCAGGGTTCCCGAGGCCATGCTTTGGACCTTTTGCCGAAATTGAACTGGAGGCGCTGCCCTGTGAACAGCCAAGGTGTCCACGCCGCGCCCCCGCTGCCGGCCTCGCCCCGAGCCACCGGGCCCCGAAATGCTTAGTTGTCCTTCCAGAGCCGCCCCGACGATGCCGGGCCCGGACCACACCCACGCCCGGACTGTCCTCCGCAGACGCGGAGGGCGAGTGCTGCTCTGGGCAGGGACGCGGGAAGGGGCTAGGGCGGCGTCTGCTCCCCACCGCCGAGGCCTTGCGGTCCCAGCGCTGGCAGAGCTGGAGCCCTGACGGACGCACGGCCCTGGCGGGCCTGAGGCCCCGCGCATGCGGGGAGGACGGCGGAGGATGGTACGCTCGCGCGACCCCGCAGGAAACAGCGAGGCCCAGTCGTCGGATCGCGGCCCTCTCCCCTCCGCCCGCGGCTTGTGCGGGCTAAGTGGACGTGGTCTCGCAGGAATCAGTCTAGGAAACGGGGAGTTGCACCAATAATAATTTAAAATACTACTTTAACAGCAGTATCGCCTGCAAACTATACCGATACAAGTGAAAATCTCTGTGTGTTACTTCAGTTCTTTTCTCAACGCCCCGGAGGAGCCGGGCTGCTCCCAGTGGCCGAGCGCAGCTGCGCCCTCCCTGGGCTGCCCAGGGCCTGTGGTGCAGCATCTCTTCTCAACGATTTGAACGATAGTTTAGAATATTTTGAAGGTGAGAAAAGTGTGCTTTTCTGTCCACCGGGGTGTAGGCGTGGCCTTTACGGCAGCAGCTCTGGAAAATTGTCTTTAAGGTAAATCTCTTCTGTGGTACCGAAGGTTTCCTGTCTGCCCCCTGTCCATCCTCCAACTAGCCCAGGGCCCCCCAGACTCTCGTGGGCTCAAATCCAGTCGCTGGGGATCTACTTAGAATGTTCAGCGGGTCTGGGTGGGCCTAAGCGTTGGCATCCTCCCAGCTCAGGCGGCACGAGGACCCGGCCTGGGCAGCGGGGCATGGCCGGGGGTGGGGAGCAGGGGGTGATGGCCGGGCAGAGCGCGGGGCCCTCGTGTCCCTGTCGCCGCAGGACCGTGGATGCTGAGCCAGCCCATCCCCAGCTTCTCTCTGATCGTGGTGCTGTTGCTGAATTATGAAAATTCCAGATGTCTGCTGGGGCAGAATGGACAGCGTAAAGGGTCCCGCAGCCCCTCACCCTAATTCAAGGCCGGGTGCGGGGGGGTAGTATGGCACTGTCACTGCATCTGCCACCTCGTGCCGAGATGTTTAAAAATCAGTCCCGGACTCACATCTTTCACCCTGTGTCCCTCAGACACAGGCATCCTTTTCGTTTTTTTCATTTGTTTTGGCTGCGCTGGTTCTTCGTTGCGGTGCGTGGGCTTCTTATTGCGGTGGCTTCTCGTTGCGGAGCACGGGCTCTAGGCATGCGGGCTTCAGTAGTTGTGGCTCGCAGGCTCAGTAGTTGTGTTGCACGGGCTTAGTTACTCCACGGCATGTGGGATCTTCCCAGACCAGGGCTCGAACCCGTGTCCGTCGCATTGGCAGGCGGATTCTTAGCCACTGCGCCACCAGGGAAGTCCGACAGGCATCCTTTTAAACGGCCATTTTTTTACACGATCACACCTAACAAAACTGATGATGCTCGGGTGAGGTGAGGGTTTAGTTCAAGGTCACGTTTAGCTTTGAGGTGTGGTTTCTTTTCCTGTGGACCCAGGGTCTTCCTGTGCTTCCTTCACAAGCAGCATCTTCTGACCAAAACTGGCGCCAGGTGGGGGGTCGGGTCCCAGGTGGGCCCAAGTGCCCCAGACTCGGAGTGGGCGTGTTTGACCTCACTGTCCCTTCTGACGCCCCACAAAGTAAGACCAGCCACGTGGTGTGTGTCTTGGGCCTTAGGGCGCCCTGACGTCATGTGCCCGCCGCCAGAGCAGGGCCTGTGCTCCCGTAGCGGGGTGACGGGGGCAAACCTGCCAACCCACGGTGGCTCCTCGTCCACGTCCATTTATTCTATTTTTTTTAATTAAAGAGTGCTTTTAAATTTGTTATTTATCCAACTCTGTTAATCGTTGGAATAGGAATTTCATCACTGGGGCAGTGTGTTTTCTAGCGGCACAGAGCAGGCCCTGGAAAAATGCTTGTTGGTGATTTAATGACCCCAGCGAGTAAAGCAGAGTGAGTTTGGCACAGATGAAATAATGGCGCCGGTCACATGGAAAGCATTCACTGGCACACACCAGTGGGAGGCCCGGGGACGAGCCAGGGACCCTCCCGGTCAGGTGGCCGCCCCCTCCCCACGGGCCCTGGAGTTTCCACGCGGGGCGTTTGCATTATTTGGCGTGTTCAGGCTAAATAAGGAAGCAGCCACGGAGGTAGGACAATTATTCTGTTTTAATGGCTGGCAGCTCCACCTAACAATGGTATCCATCAGAGCCAAGCCTGCATCCAGCTGGGAGCGTCATATTTTATTAAAACCGTGACTTGTCGTCATGCAGTCCCTCCGCTGTCCCATTCTCTCCTTCCAAAAATAGCAGGCCCCGTGGCAGTGGCTTATTATGATTAAAAAGATAAAAATAAGTGAAGGCTGAAATAGGTCCAGGACACCCGAGGTAACACGAGAACTTACTTTTTAATGAAACTTGAGAAACTGTTTTATTTTCCACTGCTTCACAAAGCATCTCTGGAAAAAAAAAAAAAACAGAAAAGCAGAAAAGGACTTTAGTGATGTTGCAACTCTGCGTTTTCAGAATTACGGCAGTTGTGATGTGCTCGTGGCAAAATCACCATTTTCAGCCCAGAGCCTCTTTCAGCCCGAGATGGGTGGGCAGGGGCTGCTGGTGGACCAGATGCGGCCACACTGTGGACACAGAGGCCACCGGACCTGGGAGACAACTGACCCGGGCCCACCTGTGGGGAGGCGGACTTGCCAGGAGGCCGCCTCTTCTCAAGACACTAAACACCCACACGGGAGCCACCACCTCGCGTCTCCTGCACCTGAGCTGACGCCCCCTCCCAGTGGCACCGGAGCACATGCTTCCCTGGCTGTGCCCTGATCTCTGAACTGCGGCTTTAATCGCGTTGAATCTCGGCTTAGCTCACGTCCGCTTTGCTACCCTGAGTGAGAACTGAGTGTAAATGTGCAGTGCAAACGGGGACGGTGTGTGTCCATCACCTGGGGGCACATGCGTCCCAGCGGTAACAGAGTCACAGCAGTGACAATCCGTACATCCATTAGGATTCTCAGCCACCGTCAAAGGGCTTCCTTATCCAAGAATCATTAGATTTGCAGGCTTAGCACAGCAAATGGCATCTGGAGACTTCCTAGAAGTCAGCTCTTTAAGAAGAGATTTGGCCTGAGACATCTTTACTTCTGTCTACTTCAGCCAAAGGTGTATTTTCTGGGAAAGTTAGCAAATAGTTTTTTAAATTATCTTTTAGTTATGAGAATGGGAAAGAATGTCCTTCCTGTTTCGTTTTGCTCTTCAAAAAGCTATTTTGGCTTTCCCTTAAAAATAAAAATGTTTTTGATGACTTGTCCTCTGGAAGAATATGCATTTTTCTGTCCCTCGGAGGACAATGGAGCGGGCAAGTGCCATGCGTTTATTTCTGTGGTGTTTAATTTGATGGTGAGCTTTGATGGAAAGAATCGTGGGACCTCGTGCAGCATGTGGTGGTGTGTCGGAACGGGGACGGGGACAGAACTCTACGGGGCCCGCAGTGGAATCGCCAAGGCCTTCTTTGTTCCCTGGATTGCTCTTGTTTAAAGGACACCGATGCTTTAAAGAAAATCGTTCTCTCCATAAAAGCAGCATCGCAGAACGTTGTAAAGCCATAAATGGAAAAAATGACAGTATCCCTGCTGGGCTGGCTAGTTTACTAAGTAGCAGTAGATAAATACTGCTAGTTTTTAAAAATTCATAGCACAATTCATTTCCTTATTGGAACTGACATAACTATTGGAAAAGAGAAAGATGCTTTAAAGTGTGTTGTATGTAGTTAAGTATGTAATCATGGAATTTGGCTAATGTGATAAGCTATATCAACAAATATGTTTTTTTTTTAATTCACACAAAGGTATTATTTGTAAAGTATGGTCCTTATCCGAGTTAATTAAGCTTTTTTTTTTAAGCGAGGATTAAACAGTGTGGCTAGGTTAACACTGCTGAACTAGATTTCTTATTCTCTAACCTCAGGCCCAGGCCTGAGAAACTAGGATGATGTCAGTGTGAAGGCCAGCTGGAAGATTCTAGCACCTGCTTCTCCTGGCCCTTCCTTCCCCAAGCCCCGCAGGCAGGGCCACGTCTCTGCTGGGGTCCCAACAAGGGAAAGGGACAGAGCCCACCGCCCGCTCCCAGCCTGGGGCCAGGCACAGGCAGCTTTCCCGTTGCTTTTCCCGGTCGTCACTCACAGCTGTGTCCGATGAGAGACTAGCGACACTGCCGGTTCTCTGACCAACGAAAGGACATGGCTGATGTTCTCATTAACCTGAAAACCCTACACAGATACTGGTTCTGATAATAAAGGGATCCACACACACGTTGTCAGAAATAAGGAAACTGAAAGAGTGGAGGTGGCCCTGTCCCTCATCCCGCTTTGTGTCTTGTGGTTGAACCCAGACTTTGCATTAACTTCAGACCAGGGCGGCTGCCACTCACACGCCCAGTCGTTTTCTCTTTTTCCGACAGTCGGTAGATTGAAAGTTCACCAGAAGGTGCTAGAGCACTTGTCTTCCCTTTACCCATGCAGGATGGCGAGCCTGCTGATGGAGGCTTCTCAGCGGCCATCCTGCCACATTGAGACAGACCGAGGGGCTGCCCTGTCGCCAGCCCCTCTGCCCGGGCTGCCCCCCCAGGGAGGCCCCTGCCGTCCCCGCTGTGTGAGCACTGGTGTGTCTCCTGCCCTCTCTGGTCCCATCCAAAGTAAGAATCAGAGTAGTAGCTGCCCCCCAGAGCTGGGAAGATGCGGGGGCATGCCTTTCCCAGCACATAGAACTCTAACCCAGGAGGAATCTGTTTCTCCCTCTGACATGACTGAGGAGTTCCCTGATCCTTGGGGCAGAAAGGGGCCTTAGTCAAGCCTCCTGTTTTCACAGAGAAAACCTCCAGGCCCCACAGGGGCAGGACAGTCTCAGGGGGCCTTTGGAGGCAGAATGAGGACAGAGGACAGAATGAGGAAAGGACGGTGGCCTTTGTCCAGCACTTTTCCCACAGCGTGTTCAGGGCGAAGGCCTTGTATCAGGTTTTCTAAAGGAAGGTCACAGGCTGCTCACACGTCTCTGAGTGATGGTTTGAACGATACAACGTGGACATGGCAAGAACTTAGGTCTGAGAGAAGTTGAAAAAGTAAAGCATGCTTGGCTTTGAGGTTGCCCACTGGCGTCGGAGGAGCCGGGGCCCAGGTGCTGCCCAGGGAAACCGGGCCAGGCCGTCTTTAAAAACAGCTCCACCTTGAAGCCCTCTTGTGGCTTCTGTCGCTCCGTAGGGGTTGCTTTATATTTTGACTCTGACCACGTGCTGTCCTATATTTCCTGGGGTGTCGGGGACCTGCTGGGTGTCAGGACCCTGGGCTTTCCATCGTAGTCATTCTTTCCTCTCGCAGAGCAAAGTGATATTATTATCACTGTGTTCCAAGTCCCGATTATTTAGAGTCGAGCACAGAAGTATTACTATATCGCTTCTTCACTTAGAGTAAGGGAAGCAGGACTGTTGCTGATAAAGTCCTGGGACCGATAAGGCCGTGACACTGGCTGTGAGGACCCGCCTCGGGGCTGGGAGGGTGAGAGGCCCCCCGCAAGCCACGGCCCCCGCGCTTCGACGGCGGGCCGCTGCTGCTCGGATGTCAAATCTGAAAACCAAGTCAAGTCGGGTAGAATGGTGAGAAGAGAAGAGTGAGAAGCTCGCCAGGCCCCTCGGCGCGGGGCAGCTCTCAGAGCCTCCCCGGGCTGCTCATGTGACAGGCTGGCGCTGCCGTGGCGTTGGGGTGACGTTCCTGAGACGGCGGCCAGCATGCCCCCTCCTGGCGCTGGTACCTGCGCCAGCAGGTTGGTACCGACCAGCTCATCTGCCGTCGGTTTTAGAGCCGGGGCCGTGCTGCTGGCGTGTGGCTCCCCCAGGGCAGGGGAAATAGTCCTCGGTCACCTGCAACTTGTCCTCCTTTTTTAAAAAAAGTTTCTGAAGCACGTAAAAGCTATACAGGAAAAATGACTGAAAGAAAAGGTCTTTTTAGCTCAAACACAGCGCTGTGTGTGTGTGGTGGTTGGTGGGTGTGTTGATGTTTTGTTCTGTTGAAAGAGAAATGTGCACAGAAAAGGAAAGCAGTGACTGTGCCCTCGCCTCCCCTCGCGTCTGTGTTCTGACTGGCTTCGCAGCGGAGGACGTGAGGACCAGGGACAGAAGGGACCTGGGGGTGGGGGGCAGGCCCAGGAGGAGGGGATGAACAGGCAGGGGTCCCGAGGGCTGGGCTGTGCCCGTCCACCTTTCCCCTGCGCCTTCCCGACTTTCCCAGTAAGCACTGAGAAGAGAGCAGTTCACGCCGGCCCTGTGGGTCTGCCCGTGGAGCCGGGAGGGAGCAGCCTGGAAGCTCCCAGAGCCGCGGGGCGTGCAGGTGGGGAGGAGGGCGGCCCCGAGTCCCGATCTCAGCTTCTCCCCTGTCGCTCAAGGGCAGCGGCCCCGTTCCCACTGGCCAAGCCTCCATCGTCACACTGCCTGCCTTGTCTTTCTCGAGGGGTTGCTGCGGAATCAAGAATGATGTACATGCGCGGGCTTAGAAATGAACACTGAAGGCTGCGTAGGTGTTGGGTAAATCCGTGGTTTGTTCATTCCTTAAGATTTGTCTCGAGATCCCTAGTTTAGCATTCAGAAACGTGGGAGCACTTTGCTTAAAGGTTAGGCGTCGAGAGGGGAGAAATACATAAGAACTGTTTGGACTCCCGGTCCCTTTTAGGTTTGCGCTGTTCTCAAGATAGTCACACAGAACCCACACGTGAAACCTGAGAGATGAACCATGGATGTTTCACTACAGCGTGAAGCTCTGACGCCAACTGTTCTCCAAGTGCGGCTCAAAAGAAGAAACTCAGATATGAAAGTACAAATATTTGACTTTAAAAAGGACGTTTCCCCTTATTAGTTAATTTACATGCTCATTTACGAATAGCAGAGACATCTTTCTATAGTGTCAGGAAGGATATTTACAAACGTCATGCAAGTACAGGTGAAAAGCTATGCCTGTACTTTGTACATGCTAGTTTTGGTATTTTAAAAAATGCTAACTTCCTTTTCTCTCAATTCCAGATTTATATAGAGAGGTGGATTTGTGTGTGTGTATCAGATATACACATAACACCCTGCGTACATACCCCAGATTGAAACAACAATTCAAACTGACACATGAGTTTTAGAAAAAAAACAAGAGTTTCCACCTTAGGAGCATTTTAGAGAAAAATTAAATATAAGGGAAAAAACCCTTCTTATTAAATTGTGGTATAACAGCTCACCACATCCTGTTGCAAGGACATCTGACGTGAAGCAGAGCAAAGGTTCCTCTTTCAGGTTCCTGACGATCCGTGAGGGTCACATGTTACCTGCAGTTCAAGATACTTCTGTAAAGATAAAAAAAACCTCTGTGTTGGTGGAAAAGCTGAATAAGAAGATGGAAATTATCAGTAGAGAGAAGACATTGTGGGAAATCGTAGGTGTCATCGGCACAACCATATCAGAGAGAGAAAGCCACCCCCAAAATCACCCACACAGAGCCCCGCAGCCGGGACTGATACGGGCTCGGACCCATGACCTCACGGAGGGAAGATAGGATGTGGCTGGGAGGCGGCGGGGCCCCAGGACCCTGTGCTTCGCACCCTCGCCCACCGTCAAAGGCCCCTCCACCTCGGCAGCCCTTCCCTGATGTGGTCTTTCTTTATCCATCTGTGAAATGGGACCGTCATGGCTTCCCTACAGGGTTCCTGTCCAGATTGTGTCTCTGGAAGAGAGTGAGGTCTGGGAGTCCACTCTCAGCCGTGTGGACGCTTGTGTGAAGCATCATCTGCCATGGGGCTCCTGGCCGTCCAACTTCACTTTGGGCAGCTGCCCGGCTCAGGCCCTGCGGTGCTCAGGGAAGATGCTGGAGGATGTTTGTGCGTGTGGGGTGGTTCTTGAGTCTGTTCCTAAAAGGAATGAAACCCTGTGACTCCAGCCTGACCTTGCCAGGTGTGGACAGCAGTGGGTCCAGCTGACAGGTTGTCCTCAGGGAGGCTCGTCAGATACCACTGGCCCACCGTGATGGGCAAGAGCTTCGGCTGCCCTGGCGCGTCCCATGCCGCTCTCCTGAAGGCTCCCGACGGGGCCAAAGGAGGACAGGGCCGAGCCTCACTCAGAGAGTAGCCACGCCACGGCCTGCGTCGGGGCCCAGAATGTCCAGGACACATCGAGCGATGGTGCCGCCTCCTACCACCCCGGGCGCCCCCTCCGAGGTTCAGGTGCCCCAGTGGGTAGTAGGGGGAAGCCCACTTCTGAGGCTCCTTCCCCTTTTCTCTTGTCAGACAGATGTTATTTTTCCTGTGGTCTGCATAACCCTGAGTAACTAAAAGATTCGCAGCTACTCTGCTGCTGCCTTACTACCCCTCAGGCCTCCCTCCCAATTCCCCTCATTATTACTCCTCAGGCCTCCCGCCCAATCCCCTTCATCATTACCCCCTCAGGCCTCCCTCCCAATTACCTTCATTATTACTCCTCAGGCCTCCCTCCCAATACCTGTCATTATTACCCCTCAGGACTCCCTCCCAATTCCCTTCATTATTACTCCTCAGGCCTCCCTCCCAATACCTGTCATTATTACCCCTCGGGACTCCCTCCCAATTCCCTTCATTATTACTCCTCAGGCCTCCTTCCCAATTCCCTTCATCATTACCCCTCAGGCCTCGTTCCCAATTCCTGTCATTATTACCCCTCAGGCCTCCCTCTCAGATCCCTTCATTATTACTCCTCAGGCCTCCCTCCCAATACCTGTCATTATTACCCCTCGGGACTCCCTCCCAATTCCCTTCATTATTACTCCTCAGGCCTCCTTCCCAATTCCCTTCATCATTACCCCTCAGGCCTCGTTCCCAATTCCTGTCATTATTACCCCTCAGGCCTCCTCTCAGATCCCTTCATTATTACCCCTCAGGCCTCCATCCCAATTCCCTTCATTATTACTCCTCAGGTCTTCCTCCCAATTCCATTCACTATTACCCCACAGGCCTCCTTCCCAATTCCCTTCATCATTACCCCTACAGCCTCCCTCCCAATTCCTGTCATCATTACCCCTCAGGCCTTCCACCAATTCCTGTCATTATTAACCCTCAGGCCTCCTGCCCAATTCCTGTTATTATTAGGCATCAGGCCTCCCTCCTAATCCCCTTCATTATTACTCGTCAGGCCTTCCTCCCAATTCCCTTCATTATTACCCCTCAGGCCTCCCTCCCAATCCCCTTCGTTATTACCCCTCAGGCCTCCCTCCCAATCCCCTTCATCATTACCCCTCAGGCCTCCCTCCCACTCCCCTTCATTATTACCCCTCAGGTCTCCCTCCCAATTCCTGTCATTATTACCCCTCAGGCCTTCCTCCCACTCCCCTTCATCATTACCCTTCAGGCCTTCCTCCCAATTCCTGTCATTATTACCCCTCAGGTTTCCTCCCAGTCCCCTTCATTATTACCCCTCAGGCCTCCCTCCCAATTCCCTTCATTATTACTCCTCAGGCCTCCTTCCCAATCCCCTTCATTATTACCCCTCAGGCCTCCCTCCCAATTCCCTTCATCATTACTCCTCAGGCCTCCCGCCCAATTCCCTTCATTATTACCCCTCAGGCCTCCCTCCCAATTCCCTTCATTATTACCCCTCAGGCCTCCCTCCCAATCCCCTTCATCATTACCCCTCAGGCCTCCCGCCCAATTCCGGTCATTATTACCCCTCAGGCCTCCCTCTCAGATCCCTTCATTATTACTCCTCAGGCCTCCCTCCCAATCCCCTTCATTATTACCCCTCAGGCCTCCTTCCCAAGCCCCCTCATTATTACTCCTCAGGCCTCCCTCCCAATTCCCTTCATTATTACCCCTCAGGCCTCCTTCCCGATCCCCCTCATTATTACTCCTCAGGCCTCCCTCCCAATCCCCTTCATTATTACCCCTCAGGCCTCCCTCCCAATTCCCTTCATTATTACCCCTCAGGCCTCCTTCCCAATCCCCTTCATTATTACCCCTCAGGCCTCCCTCCCAATTCCCTTCATCATTACCCCTCAGGCCTCCCTCCCAATTCCCTTCATCATTACCCCTCAGGCCTCCCGCCCAATTCCTGTCATTATTACCCCTCAGGCCTCCTTCCCAATTCCCTTTATCATTGCCCCTCAGGCTTCCATCCCAATCCCCTTCATTATTACCCCTCAGGCCTCCCTCCCAATTCCCTTCATTATTACCCCTCAGGCCTCCCTCTCAGATCCCTTCATTATTACTCCTCAGGCCTCCCTCCCAATTTCATTATTACCCCTCAGGCCTCCCGCCCAATTCCTGTCATTATTACCCCTCAGGCCTCCTTCCCAATTCCCTTCATCATTGCCCCTCAGGCTTCCATCCCAATTCCTGTCATTATTACCCCTCAGACATTTTTCTACCCCTCTTGCTGGTCTTACTAGAATCAGATTTCTGCTCTGGGACTTTCATTGTCCTCAACCCTTAGTGGGAAGGCAAACCCCAGTTCTGTGTGGTACGATTGAACTTTCATGCCTCCTCTTCATGTGGGACCTTGTTTACCACTGTTCCCACCGTGCAGGGCCTGCTTTGAGGTTTTGACTCTAACTTCTCTTCTGGGTGGAGGTGGCCCCGCCGCCTCCCTTCCCCCCTCCCAGTAGCACCTGCCACCTGGTGGGAGGGACTCTGGCCTATGTGTGGCCCCAAACCTTTCACTTTTCTCAGAACCAGTTAGGAAGCCCCACTGGGCCCACGACCTAGGCTGCTTTAGGACAAACGCGACGGTGGCCACGAAAGCACCTTGTAAACCGTCGCTCGCTGAGTGATACAGGGCGCAGGGCCCTGTGGTTCCAGTGCTGTCACACCTCGTGTGTGGGTCCCCCCCACACACACCCTGTATCTTTCTAGTACGTTCCACACGTTTGGCCTGAGACAGAGACACCCTGCGTGCAGGTGCGGCCTGTCCTGACCCAGACCAAATCCCCAAGACGTGTGAGTGTTCTTGTCAGAATGTTCTTTCATGGCGACGTTCTGCAAGGTGTGGACGGGGCCGTGCCTCTTAGGGACACACAGGCTGGACCCGTGACGTGGGGGAAACAGGAGCTCTGGCCCTGGTGGCCCGAGTCCCGCCACCCCATGTCCCGGGCGGCCGAGTGGCACAGAGACGGCCCACCACCCTGGAGCTGCCCGTGCCCTGGGCCTCGTCCTGGCCTCCTTGGTGGCCGGGGAGCCACTTGGCCGGGTGAGCACAGTCCCTCCGCTGTTTACCGTGCGAGGCACGGCCGGCTGCAGAGGACATGTGGTGCACGTCAGGTGGCCATGTCGGTCAGGCGTGTCCCCTGCAGGCCGCTGCCCGGCTCCCCCTTCCCGCGTGCTGGCGGCCCCTCGGGAGGAGCCCGGGTCTGGGGTCCGCAGGGCGGGCTCCTGACTGAACCAGGGCCAGCACGTTCTGTTATCAGTTCCCGTGACACAATTCCTGGTTCCCCCGCTGGGCCTTATTATTGTTATTCTTAAAAATAGGTGGGGGGGTGTGTTGAAAGGCAGTTTAGGGAAGGGAGTGGGCTCGGGAAACGCACTCCACTAATTGCTCCAGGAAGCCGCCCTTGGTTGGGCGGGGGCCCTGCAGAAACACACGGTTTATCTGGCAGTAGAGGGAGCCCAGGCAGTTCCGTGACGCAAGCACGTCCCCACCTCTGAGCCCTGCGAGCGGTGGTGACAGCCTCTGGGCAGCATTTCCCCATCTGGTGCCGTGATGGGGGGCAGATGCCGTGCAGGTCACTCCCGTGGCCTTTGCCAGCTCCTCTCACTTCCCCTCCGGCTGCCAAAAATCACAGGCCAATCGTGGACACGAACAACGGGACAGACGTGAAGGAAGAGCCCCGAACAAAGGGAGGCCCAGGCCCGGGAGGCCAGCGCTCCTCCCCAAGCTGCCCTGGCCCGTCTGACCACGAGGCCACGGAGAGGGGCCCACGGGGCGAGGACTTCACCAGGGTGCTTCCGCTGCGGGGATTATCTTTTGGTTTCGCAAACCTGCGGGAGCACAGGCTGCGCACCGGCACCTGGGTCAGTCGTCGGGACCTGAGTCCTGCCGGCTCAGGACGCCGCATCCTCTGGGGACACCTTTTCACAGGCTGAACATAACTGACTGATGGAATTTCTGGTGATTTATGTAAGCTCGTATGCAGAGTCCTGTCTCTCTAATGCTCTCTATTTTTGTTTTCTTGCAGTAAACGAGATAATACGAAACGACCTCTCCAGTACCAACCTCCACTCGTAGTCGGCAATTGGGACTCTCAGAAGCTGCGTGGTGTTGATTCGACGGTGACAACTGAGTCAACAGACTGAACTCACACCTGGTACCACTCGGAACTTCCACCTTAGTGAAGGCTTAGATCATTCGTATGAAGAAGTAGCTCAAGGAAGGAAGGAAGGACCACTCCATCTTCTGAAGGAAAGTCATCTCAAGAAGGAGACAAAGGTGGGTGGGTAGGGGAAGCACAGAAGACAGACCGTGTGATGTGCCCCTCGTGACCGCAACCCGACGTGGCAGCCTGACCCCAAGCGTACCCTTCAGGCACCCCTGCATTTCATACTGGAAGTGCCTTATTTAAGCAGACCGCAGCAGCAGGGCATCATGGAATTGAGCATTGAACTGGCTACCAGGAGAGTATTTGTGAGAGCAAAAGCTGTAGAGACATTTCGTCATGAGGCTTCATCCTATGTATAAATTAAGAGAATACTGGCTAGCCGGGCACGGTGAGGAGAACCTAACACGTTAGCCGGGCACAGTGAGGAGAACCTAACACGTTTCCTACTCTCTTCACCTTTTCCTGGGCTGTAATATACAATTCTGTTGCCTTACTCGGTGCATTTCAGGACTCTTCCAAGGTGTCATCTCAGCTCTTTCATGACTGCCTTCCCTACCCTGTGTTACTCAAGCCTTAGGGCTGTTCATTATAGCATGTTAGGATTTTGTTTTTAATCTGGCTTCGAACATAGCACAGGTAAGTTGAATAGCACAAGGTAGGTTACTGGACAAAAAAAGAAATCTATCTGTCTCGGGATAGATCTTGCATTTGCATGTGTGTACATCTATAGCCGTGTATTTATGTATGAACATAACGGAGGTGGTGATACTCACTCTTCGCCCAGCAAGGGCGTCCATGTCAGCAATAACCAGTATCCATTCTGGAAAATTCACCTGGGGCTCCAAACCCAGCTTCCCAGCCACTTCCGAGGGGGCGTCACCCACCCCCCGGGAGGTCTGTGTGTTTTCCTCTCCTGCAGTTAACCAAGCACTTTAAAAGCCGGGAGAGGTGCGTCCACAATACCGTCTGTTACCAAACAGCAAAATTGGAAAGAAACTATAAATAACGTTACAGAAGGAGTGTAATATATTTGTTCGGCTGTAAGATTATTATTTCACAGAAGCCTTATAACTCTGCTTCATCTAAGGAAACAAACCAAAAACAGCGTTTAATATGTGGTGACTGTAGTGTGTTTCCAGACTAGTTACTGTTACCAGATAGGTTAGTGTGAGCTTTACTACTGCATTTTGTACCCTTAACAGCTTATTACGCATTATTGCTAGCAGTGACCTGTCGTTTCACGTAACCAAAAAGCATGGTTTTAACGAAAACATGTTTAACCTGATAACTGTGCCTTAGGAGCTCACGCCCCCCTCCTGGAACTCCGCCGAATCGAATGGCACCCTCGGGGGAGGTGACAAGTCCTGTCACCAGACTCGGCGTTTTGGTGGGGAAAGCGCTCTCCCACAGAAAGAATTATTTTGAAAATGTTCTTCTGTACGATCAAGTCTTACTGTTTTTTTAAGTCACAGAACCGAAAGTCTGAAAGCCATATCTGTAACATTTGCGCATTACTGTGAAGAGCTGAAGATATATGGCTTCGTGTACATATGACCCTGCCTTCCCGCCTGAAGCCCTGCCCTGCATTTAGCCTCCTAGGAGTTGCATGAGACATTTCTCGGGAGACTGTCCTATGGAAAGGAAGTGTTTGATACTGTGTTAGCTCTCTTTGTAGTTAGAAAATCGATCCAATAAAGCAATATTTTTTTGCTGGACAATCTTAGTTTGAGAGTGATTCATTCTGCGTGTGGAAACTCCTTCTCTGTTCTTAAGCGCGTTCTCTGCTGTAGGTCCGTGTACTTCTGTGTCTGTAAGAGGGGCTTCCCGCTGAGCAGTGTGAGGGGTGTGTCTTTCCTCCTTCCACGTCGGGGAGGCCGTCAACATCTCTGCCCAGAGATGGAGCCTGGTGAGGCCTCCCACGCTCACAGGAGACCCGCCATCGCCGTACAGGACGAGGCGAGTGGCCGCCTGGCTCTGCCGTCTCCTTCTGCTTCTTGCAGCACCCTCCCTGCCCCTACCCCCAACCCCTGCCTCAGGCTTGGGTGGGAGAATAGCATCTAGTTGTTGATAAAGCAAGGGTGACACCTGGAGCTTCTCTAGGGATGAGTGCCCTGAATTATGGAAACAATATTTCGCATTCAGGACTTTCAAACCGCAAGAATTCCTGTTTCTCTGGCCAGAAGGTTTACAGATTGAGGTAAAGTCCTAGAAGAATCTCATCAACGCAGGTAGCAACAGACTCTCCCAGCCCGTTTCTGTGCCGACGTGTTTGAAGGGAACCCAACGATAATGCCCACGGGAGCTTGGGGAATCGGGGACACACGCAGAGGGCCTGGTGGGGATTGTGGACAAGGTGCCCTCGAGCCCCCAGGTCCATCTGGAGAGCTGGGCCCCAAAGGGAATCCCGGAGCCGGGGGTGCAGAGGAGGGCAGACCTCCATCCGCCTCTCTGAAGAGTGTGCTGGAGGCGGTTAGTTCCAAAGTGAGTTTTTACAAGCCCACCCCCGTTCCCAACAACAGCATTTTATATTCCAGAAATAAAAATGTACATTTATAAAATGATGGTTTCTGCAGAGGAGGCTGGGCTTCTGCGAATACCCATTTACTTAGTTTTTGTTTCTTTTCTGTTGCTCTTGAATAATAAGAAAAGCATCCCCACCAGCTTGTTTCCGGCAGGCAGCTACTGTGTTTTGCTCAAGCATATAGACCCGGAGCGTCGGGTCACCTCCCGCCCGCGACGTCCGGGGTGAACTCGGCCCTGCAGGAACCGGGCAGGTGCGGCCCCAGAGCCGCTGACGCGGGACAAGCGGGGCAGCCTCAAGGGGCTGCCCTGCTGACCTCCCCTCTCTCCCCCTCCCGCGCTGCCTGTGGTTCCAGCCCAGCCCCAGCCCAGGACGGGACAGTGTGAAGAAAATCCGCTAAACGTCAGACCAAGTGCGGCCTGAGAAGAGCTCGCCGTGGGAGTACCCCTGTCTGTCCAAGCGCGCCCCTGACCTGAGGAGGCGGGTCCCGGCTGGTTGGAAGACTTCCTGCGGCCCCCCGACCCTGTCACCCAGACAGGCCGCTCCCTCCCCGCCACCTAGGATGTGTGGGCCCCACCCTGGCTTCGAGGAGGGACCCGCGGGCCCAGCTGCTTCGATCCCGTGGATCCCCGCCGTCGGCCCCAGCCAACGATACTGCAAGGAGGGGGTCTCTGCGCCACTCTCATTACATATTCCTTCAGAAATATGTTCCGCGTTGCAATAAATAAACTGCATTTGAGTTGATGTGTTTGGGGAGAAGAAAGAAGAAAGACCGGAGCGGCTGAAGCGGAGAGAAAAGGGCCAGATGTGGGAGAAGTCCTTGCTCCACTGTTTTTTTTCAATTAAGGTAAAATTCACAGAAGATGAAATGAGCCGATTTAAAGCGCACAACTCGGGGCATTTGGTACATTCACAGCGTTGTGTGACCACCACCTGTGTCCCCCAGAAGGAAACCCTGTGCCTGTGAGCCGTCACTCCCCACCCCGTCTCCCAGCCCCTGGGAACCATGTCAATTCTGCGCGTGGGTTTGTACGTGCTGGATGCTTCACGGCCTCTTTCGCGGGACAGAGTGATTTCAAGGTTCACCCACATCACGGCGTTTATCACAACGTCATTCCTTGTGGCCAAGTACTATCCACTGTGTGGATGGACCACACTTGGTGTCCGTCATCAGACGATGAACATCTGGGCTGTTTCCACCTTTTGGCTACTGTGAGTAGCACTGCTCTGAACGTTCGTATGTGAGTTTTTGTTCAGCCCCTGTTTGCAGTTCTCCGGGGTACACACCTAGGAGTGGAATTCCCGGTAATATTGTAATTGTGTGTTTTCCTTCTTGAAGGACTGCTTTCCCTTGTTCAATTTTTAGATTATCAGTCCCTGAGACAGACTCTGGGTCACTAACCTAATCTGGAATCCCATATGTGAAGCACGTTGTATTTATAATTCTTTGTGCCAAAACAATTACGCTAACTATAAGATGACTGCGTGTTCGTTGATGCCCAAGTAGCATGCAGCTCTCGCCCGTGCCCTCTACAGCCTCTTGGGTGGAATCACCCTGTCCTGGTTCCTGCCAGGAAACTGGGGCCTCTGCCTGTGAGACTGAGTTGTCCAGGTGGTGCCAACCAGGCCCCAGATTACACGTGTGTCTTTTGCTTCACACGTCCAAATTCCAAGAGCGGAGAAAAGCGCCTCACGGGGGCCACCGGTGCCTCATCCCGTTTCTTAAAGAATGGAGCTGCTGCAGGCATTTCACACGACCTCCCTGCTGACGGTGGGATCTGCCACAGGGCCCTTCTGCAAACAGAGCTGCAGATACCCCCCTCACACACACACACACACACACACACACACACACACACACACACACCCGTAGAATCTCCCATCCTCCAGCGGCTGCTGTGTTTTGGAGGCTGTGACCACAGGTGTTCAAGCATCGTGACCTCCGCGTGGCTGCAGGGCTGCAGCTCGTGGTCATGACCTTAATTACCAGGGCACATTTGTCCTCGGCAGCCACTCCTCGTTTTTTCCAAAAAGGAGGAGGAAAAACACTAATGAGCATCTGTTGGGGTGGGGGGGGAAGGTTAAGTCACATGCGGGAGGTGGGAGCTGGGGCGTGTGAGCCCCCATCCTCAGCCGCCTCTGCCCTCACATGCGTGTCGTTTGTGCTCGGGGTTTGTTGAGCTTCAAGGATCCGTGGCTTTATGGTTTTCATCAGAAGTGGAACATGGCAGCCACGATCCCGTCCAATGTTTCTACCCCTCCTTCCGCAGCTGTAGTCACGCACACGAGGCTGCGTGAAGTCGGTCCACAGTCCACCAACGCTCAGTTCTGCAGACTTTTTCTGTTTTGCTTTCCTCAGTTTCTCGTGCTGTGTCCTCTTCCACGGCATCCAATCCCCTGTGGCTCTAGAGTGTTTCGGTCCCAACACTGCAGCCTTTAATGCGAGAAGCTTGGTTTGTTAACATGTTCACTCATTCCTCTGACTTCCTGAACGCGTAGGAGGTAATTATACCTGTGTCAATATCCTCGTTTGCTGACTCCGTGATTGGTGTGATGTTTAGTTGATGTTCATTGACTGATTTTTCGTCTCATTTGGATTGTAATTTCCTGCCTCTTTGCATGATCAGAGGTCAGACATTGTGAATTTTGCCTCACTGAGGGCTGGATATGTTCTGTGTTCTTAATGAATGCTTGTTCTGGGATGCAGTTTAGGTCACTTGGAAAGTTTTGATCCTTTTGGGTCTTTTTAGCTTTTAAACTTTGTTTGATGGGACCAAACCTTGTTTGATGGGAACACTTAGGCTGAGGCTAATTTTTCCCACTCTCAGGGCAAAACCCTTCTGAGGACACTCCTCGATGCCCTGTGAAGTATGTTCCACCGTGTGTCAGGCTTGTGTGGGGACCGAGCATCTCTCCCTTTAATCCTTTAGGACCACCGCTCTTTACTAGAACTTGAGGGGACTCCCTCCCATGCCTGTGTGGGTCAGGACTCATCCACAGCCTGAAGACAAACCCTCTGCAGGTCTCCAAGCCCCCTTCTGGGCAACCCGCTCCTCTGCAGTAACGCCCCTAAGCTTTGAGCAGCCTTGGCAGCCCTGCCCCGCCCTCTCGTCTCCTCAACTGTGGGAGGCTCTGCTGGGGTCCATCTCCTCACACCAGGGGCTGGAAAACCCTCTGCAGGCCCCCGCCGGCTGCCCCTCTCAGGCATCACTGTTCTTTGTTGCCTGATGGCTAACGTCTAACACATGTTTCATATATCTTTTCCATTTTTCACCTTTTTGGGTGGGAGGGTAAATCTGGGCCCTGTTAGTCCATCTCGGCTGAAGGCAGAAGTTCTGACGCTTGATTTCTCAAAATTTCTTTGGTAGGCCAAATTTTAATCAGAGAAGTAGTCAATCTTCCATTTTCCCTGCGTTTTATATCATATAACAATAATGCTATTCACATAAAAACTACACGTCTAGCCAAGAGAGTGGCTCGTGATCACCAGACATGCCTCGGGGCCTCATATAATTTTAACCGGAAGGGAAGGCGTCAAACAGAGGCTGAAAAACGGCCTTAGCTGCCAAGTATGCTTTTTACTTGGAGGAAGAACAAAAGAGTCCTGGTCGTGGCTTTTCAAAATGCAACAGAGAAGAAAAAAACGTATCTGTGTTCAGGTGGCGTGAGACCCTTCTCACACGGCCCTGGTGTCCTGCTGTCCCTGTGACAGGAAGACAGGAAGCTCACAGCCGCGGCCTCTCCCAGGTCAAAGCCGCTATCAGGCTCATCCCAGACGACACGGACCCAAGACTAACACAGTGGGCTGTCGGCGAATCTAAGCTTCACACCCAGAAATGAGGGTCTGTGAACTTCATGGGCGCAGCTACCTTTTGTGTTTTCATGTCCTGTGCCTGGAAAACAATATCAGCTGAGACTTCGTCCGTTTGGAATTTGGAACAATTAGACGTTAATGGTTTTGGCTGGTTCAAGTTCACTTTTAGACTTTCTAGTGAGAAAGGGGTTTGCGAGCAATTTAATCACTTAAAAGAAGAATGTAAATGGCGTTAAGGTCTTTGGGAACATTCGTTGTTTGCATACAGATAAGGCTGCTAATTATGATTTTTTTCCTATTCATTGTAGTAGGCCCAGCAGGACTTGGACTTGAAAATATACCATTAGTAATTAGTTCCTGTAACTACATATACTTGAAAGGAATAAAGTAAATTTTTTAAAATTATAGCCTCTAATCCAAACCTCTCACTAATTTCTACTCACTCCACTTAATCTAGATAATAACAGTACAAGGTGAATTCCCTGGAGGTCCAGTGGTTAGGACTCTGGGCTTCCACTTCAGGGGGCACGGGTCCGATCCCAGGTTGGGGAATTAAGATCCCACAAGCTGCACGGCACAGCCTAAATAAATAAATACTTAAAATTTTAAATTAAAAATAAAAAGAAACAGTACATGGCTCACGTACATGATTCAGTGACACTTGCCAAAGCTATGTCCAAATGCGCTCGACGTCATTTGATACTCAAAGCCATCCCGTGAGGGAGGTGAGACAAATCAAACCCCCGGTCGACAGGTGAAGTTACTGAGGCCTCGGGGGAGGAAATCGTCTCTGTTAACTTGTGGCTTTCTCCCTGTGCTTATGCTTTGAGGAGAGAGAACTGACATCCATACACACACCCACCC
>NW_020174135.1:535491-580228 GCF_003031525.2 Neophocaena asiaeorientalis asiaeorientalis | reverse complement strand
TCCTCTACTGGGGCTCAGGGACCCCTCCTGCTCCCCCCCCCACCGTTGTGCCTAGATTTGGGTTTCTTTGCATCTGATGGTTGCAGTTTCCTGACAGCTATGAATCCTGGCTGGGGCAGCTGGCCCAGCAGGTAGGTTTCCTTCTGCCCCTGTGTCCATCAGCCGTGCTCCTGTCATCAGGCCCCCTAGGCCAGGCCATCTCCTCCCATCCTGGATGTTGGTGACAGATGGCCTGGTATTCCCCTCACAGGGATTTCCTAATTATTCTTGGAGCCAGAACCAAGCGGAAGATGGAGGCAACGCCTGTGGCCCCCACTGGCCTAGCCACCTCTGCCTGGAACTTCCTTGTGGCCAGAAATCTGGAAGGTGGGGCCTGCGGGGGAGAGGCCTTGGGGGAGGGGTGTGCTTGTATACATCAAGCTGCGCATGTGGGACACGTGTGCTGCTGTGATGAGGCTGTGGCTGCCAAGCTGAGGGGACTGTGGTGCTGGGGGTTAAGAGAGGGGACTGAGTAACTCGAGGCCCCATATCTGTAGCACTTCGGGGCTTTTAGCCTGAGTTACCAGCAATGGCACTTTGACAGCTTTCTAAGTTTTCTGTGTTGCCGTACTTGACATTCACAGTGACCTGGAAGCTGTCTGCAGGCGTCCCATACCTGATATGCAGCGGTGAGGCATGTTCGGAGCTGGTCCTGGAGAGACCCACGTGTGGCCAGGACAGGTCTGCACGCGCTCAGAGCTCTGCCATCCGCGCTGCCGTGTGCTGGCTGCTTCTCCCTCTCAGCCCCCGGCCCTGCCCGAGGTCTCCCAGGTCAGCTCTGCTCTAGGCCTGTCGTCCCCAGGGCTGGGGCAGGGTGGGTGGCCAGGCCAGCCTAGGGGCGGCAGCTGCTGTATCGACACGGGTTCTGCAGGTGAGCGGATCCGGACCCGCGCTTTGTCCTGTGGCCCAGGATCCACGCAGCCCAGCTTCCCGCGCGTGCCGGCTGTGTGGGCGCCTGGGGGTGCAGCTGCCCCCTCCACAGAACGTTCTCCCGGGGCTGAGCTGAGCTGCCATCCTCCAGCCCACGGAGGTGGGAGCGCCAGGCTGCTCTGGGGAACAAAAACGGCCACGTCTGGTTGCAGAGCTGGGAAAGGCCTGCCTTTATCCTTAGGGTTCCGTGGGAGTTAAGGGTTCGAGACCGAGTCACGTGGCAGCAGGCGCTGGAGGTGGTGGTCTAGTGATACATCTGAGGAAAACCTCGGACAAAAGAGGTTTTAACCCCCATTAACCAGGAAGCCCATTAACCACATCATTTATTTCCTGATTATTCCATTAAGCAAAACTTTCTGGATTATGTTTTGATGGGCTTGTGATGAAATCCCAGGCAGTGTTTCTTTAAGGAGGAGGAGTTGGGGGCCGCGCCCCCTAAACGGTGGAGCTGCCTGCCTCGCTGGCTCAGCTGGGAGGTTAGCCAAGGCCCCAGCCAGGGCAGCGAGGAGATACAGAAAGATGCTTGAGCACACAGCTAATCAGGGGGACCCAGGGCAGAACGTTTGGCTCCAGAGGGTGAGTGGAGACGGGCATGTGGAGGACGGGAAGCCGCTCAACCGAGGGGCGAGATGGGAGACGGGGTCTGGATCCCAAAGCAGGAGGCGCCCCGGTTGTGGACAGCAGTCAGCACAGGCCTCGGACACTCCCGGGTCACAGGGCGTTTCATCGCAGGCCGCGTCCTCATTAGAAGCATTTGTGTTTGTGCCGGGACGCCTCTGGGCTCTGCGAGAGTAGTCTGGCTTTGTTCAACCCGTGGGATGTCTCATCCCTGCTCTCAGTAAAGAAGTCATCGCCCACAACTGGGGGGCTGGCCCTTGGCGACTGCACGCGGGGACTGGAAGGGACCCCAAGGCCTGAGCACAGCAGTAATCATATCTGCCGTCCCTGCTCGACAGGTTGAGTCCCAGGGTGTGTGGGGGTGTCTGAGTGCCCAACGAGGGCCGGGCTGGGAAGGCGTTATTACAAAAGAATATGTACCCAGGCCCTGGTCTCCAGGAGCCCCTGAGAAGGGGAGGAGAGCCGGGCGCCCGAGGGAACGGTGGACCCTCACTCCCAACCACAACCCGACAGCTGGGTCTGCGCACACGCACGGGGGGTCACCAGCCACGCCCGAGGGACGGGGGCTCCGTGCTCGCACCCTCTCCCTCGCTTGGCCCACACCTCCAGACGCTGTGAAGAAGCACGGATATTCTCACAGGTTGCTACGACCTAACGGTTTTATTTCTGTCCGTACGTAGAGGACTTACCCTCTCCGTAGCCCTTTCCCTCGCTGGCCGTGCCATCTGCGGGACCACGCCGGCCTCAGCCCCCTTAGGGGCCTAAAGCTGAGCGCGTGCTGCTTCCAGGCGCCTCGAGTTTGTCCAAGTGCCGTTTCCCTGTCACCCAAACTCGACGCCCTCCCGTGGCCCCAGAATCACACTCTCCTGGCCACCGGACCCCACCTTGTTCCCCGTGCGCACGAGGCCTCTGCCAGGGACTCCCCTGGACCCGTGTGGGTGGTGAGCCCGGCCGGGCAGGTGGGACCCAGACGTACCAGAAGCCGTGGGGAGAAAGGGGGGACCTGGGCTTAGGGTGCTTTGGGCCGAACCGCAGGAGACGAGTGTGGGAGGATTCCTGGGGGCTGGGGACTCCAGGGAAACACATCGACGGCGCGTGCCGGCTCACTGCTGACGGCCCGCTGTTGACCAGACAGTGGTGGCCGCTCCTGGAGCAGACCCGTCAGTGCCTTTGCTCCCAAAATCTGGGCGCGTTGTCTCCTGTCTTTGGTCTTGGTGGGTGCATCACTTTTGGTACTAAAGTGGTGGTCTGCAAAGCAAATTTGCCGTCGCTTGTAGCAGGGCTTCGGCTGAGGGGTGCTCTGTGTCACCACCTTCTGAGGCCGAATCTCAGCTTTGCTTCAAATGTGGGTTTAGGACATCGAGGTCCTGTGAGGCCCTGTTTAAACTGTAAGATCTACACAAGCCTCCAGGAGGCCCGTGAGCCTGGGCGTGGCGACAGGACAGAAAGAGTTGGAAGAAGAAGACGCCCGCCCCCCCGGACCCTGTCTGGCTGTCATCCCCCCGACCCCCGACCGCAGCCCCTCCTCACGAGATGCACACGACGGCCACGCGTGTGGCTCGTCCCCTCGCCGGCAAGGACGCGCGGCCGAGGCGGGCGGTGACGCTCCATCCTCACAGATGCAAAGGGACCTGTCCACCCTCTTTACAGTGGAGGGCACTCGGCCCCGCAGAGCCAGCGACTGGCAGAGCCGCCCGGGGGGAAGGGCTGCGCTGGGTGGCGTGGGTGTCTCCATGGTGGGGCCCCTGCTCTGTCCCAGAGGCTTCCGTGACGAGGCCCTGTCCTCGGTCATGGGCGACTGCGGCGTGAAGCCCGGGGCACGTGGCCTCCGCAGAGTCCGCTGCCCGGGAGCGAGGCGCCGGGAGCCTCGCGTTCAGCACACCATCAGCCGAGGCCAGCTCACGGGAGAGGAGACGGGGGACAGACAGTGCCCGCTGTCCAAGAGGGGGCAGCTTAGCACCTGCCCTTGAATTTGATAGAACGCAGATCCGTGCTGACTCAGTTAGACGTCCACAACTCCTTCTCTGCAGCTGAGAAAACAGGTGCTGGCCTCGAGGGCCACTCAGACCATGTTCTGTCACCATGGAGCAAAGCGTACAGTAGCCTGGGGGGTGACAGTCTCAGGCCCCTCTCGTGTGGCTGACAGTGGAGCTGACACCACATCTTCTGGGCTGTGTGCTGTGGCTTGTGCCCCGTGGACGGAAAGGCCAGCGGGCAGGTGACCCTGTGACAGGAAGTGCCCGAGGCCACCGTGTCCTGTCTTCCTCTTTGTTTGAGAGAAAAAGCCAAAGCTCCGGGGCTGCCGCACACCGTCATGCCCTCCCCCGGTGTCATGCCCTCCCCCGGGCGTCATGCCCTCCCCCGGGCAGCCGGTGGCCTGTCCTCCATCAGCAGGACCCCCCATGGGACTCTGGCGCGGCCGTAGCGGGAACGCTGCAGCCGGCTGAGGCCTGCGGGGCTGCTGGCCGTGGGGCCCGAGTGTGAGGCAGGGATTTTCCTGACAACCCAGCGGAAGGGAAGCTCAGGCCCTGAGAAGCGCATGACAGCACGGAAGCCCCCCGCAGAGACTGGTTTAGAGGCTGAGGGGCAGGGGCGGGGTCACAGGTGCCCAGGGCCGGTGGGGAACAAAGGAAGGAGAGGTCAGGGGTCCTTACAGCACGTGGTCCAGCTCAGACCCGGGACGGGACCTGCAACAAGACCTGCAACTATGGCCACGTCCGACCAGGGCTGCCTCCAGGGCCCCTCAGATCCTAACGCCGCAGCTCGGGCCTCCCGTCACTCCACCCTCAGCCTCGAGACCACCCATGGGCCCCGCACAGGGGACCCACCTGGTCCCCTTGCCCAGATGCCCTGGTCAGACGCCTGTCTCCGACTGGGTCCTCCCTCCACCTGGGCCCGGCCGGCCCTCCCTGCCTTCTGACGGGAGCCCCCCGGTGCCAGCCAACCACCCACCTGGATTTGTGTTTTCAAGAAGGCGTTGTTTATTTTATCTGCTTCTGGTTCTGCCTTGCCTGTCCCTTGTCACCTGAATTTCCTGCCAATCCTTTCAGCACCTCCTGTTGGGACCTGCCCAGTGTGTCTGGCAAATTGGTTCCAATTAGCGTGACTGTAAACCCGGTGGGTACACAGGGCCTCACACCCAGGTGCCTGGTTGGGCGGGAGAAAAAGCAGGAAGACAAGGCGGGAGTCACTGGAGGCTGTCACCTCCCTGGGCTGCCTGCACCAAGTCCCACAGCCGGCAGCCTAAGCGCCTCACGGGACTGGGGGCTGGACGCCAAGACCAAGCTGTGGGCAGGCTGGTGCCTTCCGAGCCGTGGGGGGGCACCTCTCCCCAGCTTCTGGTGGCCGCCTGAAATCGCTGGGGTTCCCCATTTCTGTCCGTGTGGTCATGTGGCCTCTCCCTAGGTGTGCCTGTGTCCAAATGTCCCCCTTTCACAAGGACACCACTCGTGTTGGGCGAGGGCCACCCTGCTCCAGCCCGAGCTCGTCCTAACCAGTCACGTGCAAAGAGGGGCACCTTCAGGGGCCCCGGGGTCGGACTCCAGCGTGTGCATCCGGGGAGACACACTCGGGCCCCGGCGGAGGCCTGCAGTCAGCTGCCGGGCTTCCTCCTGCTTGCTGTCCAGTCGCCAGCAGGGCCTCATGTGCCACTCCTCCCCCCTCCCCCCGCGTCCCGCCGCCTCCGCCCAGGCCTGGTCCAGTCTCCCCAGGGTTTGGCCTCCGCTTCCCCAAGGACTGTTCTCCTACCGACTGTCCCTCCCTTCTCTCCTTTTGTCACCGAGACAAACTATGTTTACATTTCCCTTGATAACAAGACTTAATTCACCACAGTGCAAGCTGAAACTAGTCCAGTTTACACAGAAGGTAACGAGTGTATTCTACTGCGTGATCTGTCTTTAAAGCCCTCATTTAACCTAAGAAAACTGAACAGCTGGGCAGGATTTCTCTAGAAAACTACAGAGATGAAAGCTGGCCCCCGTGGACCGCTCAGGCACGGTTCGCACCCTGACCCTGGGGGCCTGAGTCCGTCCGCGCCCACGCCAGGAGCAGAGGTACTGCAGGCAGAGCCACGGCGGGGCTGGACGCCCCGTGTTCGCGCCGGCTCTGGGCCGGAGGCACAGGGGTATTCTCCGAGGTTCTCGTCCCTTGGCCCTGCTCTCTGGCTCCAGGGTTGGCAGCCGGCCGTCCCCGACTGCCTGAGGCTGGACAGTGTCCTGTTGCTTTTGCTTTAAATCCTCTCGTGTGCTGCGTGCGCCCTGAAGACGCGGCCCGCACCCTGCCGGGCCCCTCGCAGATCTGCCCACCCACGTCCAGAGGTGTGCCAGCTCCAGGGGGACCGGGAGCCCGCCCGACCCGCCTCCTGGGGGGCCCTCTGCCCCTGACGGGGCACTGAGCCTGTGAAGGCGAGGCCTGCAGAGCCCCACAGCTGAGGCCTCGAGGACCCCGCGTGGACTTCCCGGGACTTTCCACGGTCACCCCCTCTGTGCGGCCGGCTGTCCTACCCCCAGAGCTCCCCGAGCCCCACAGCACAGAGCAGAAGGCTCTAGGAGCGGGCCGTGACTCAGCCGGGGAGGAATGTATTCCTTGGCATTTGCTCCGAGGAGCTGGAGTTGGCATCGCCTCTGAACACGTGGGAGTCCAGGCCGGATGGCTCTGCGTCTGTCACCTCCCCCAGGGCGGGGAGGCTTCAGAGGCCCTGGGGGCCCACGTGGGCCCGGCCCTGGGACCTGCTTCTCCAGGGCTGGCAGGGGAGCTGCTTCTATAGGATTAACAGCAGCACCTGGGAAGCTGGGGAAGCAAGAGAAATGGAAATTCAGGGTGATTTTGCCAAAGGCCATTTAGGGTTCTGTCCTGTGACTTTAAAATTAGGTTAGTGAAGCACCTCCGACCGGTGGGCCCCGCTCCAGCGGTCACACCTAGGGAGACACCTTCAGCGCGGGGCGGCTTCTCCGTGACCGTGTGACTGGGCGCCACCCGCTGAGTCACCGAGTCTGAGCCCCACGCCTGCCCCGCTGCGGGAAACCGGCTTCTCCCGAGGCGGACCCGGCCTGACCCCGTCTTCCCACAGAGACGCAAGCTCGTGGAAGCTGCCTTCCGCAGTAAACAGCCCATCCCAGGCTACTGATCTCTGAGTGAACGCGTAGGCGAATAAAGCAACAAGGGAATGAAGGAGAAGCTGCGCTGGGTGCTGGGAGAACTGGGAACAAGAGGCTCAGGAGAGAGGCCCTGCTCCAGCAGCAGTTCCCCTCGTGACCACGCTTTCCGTGTTAACTGGCAGTAAAGTTTCATTCCCATAACTCATCACCGTCAGGGCGACACCCTGGACCCAGTGGCAGGTCTAGGCCCTACACAAGAACACGAGTTCAGGCTCATTTCCCCAAACCACCTCGTGTCCCTTCCTGTCCCTTCAGGTGCCGCCTGGCTCCACGCACTGTCCCCGCTCCACCTCTGAATCCTCTCAGACCGCGCCGAGGTGCAGCGGCTGGCAACCTCAAAGAACAGCGGGGTCTCCACGGCATGCATGCTCCCAGCCCGTTCTCCGCGCCCACGGAAGACATCGCTGGTTGATCCCAGCATCCTCTCCCACTGAGCCCAGACAGAAATGAGCCTGGCGCTCCAGGAACCACTGCCCAGCAATCACATTCAGACACTGAGAGAAGGCCTCTGCCCTCCCGCCTTAAGCTAACGGCTTGAAGAAGCTGATGGGATTTCAAGCCTCTGCTGGAGGGTTGTCCTCCTGGCCCCCTCGAACCACGTCATCCGAGAGAGCTCGCTTTGCCACCGAGGACCCTTAGAAATTCCAACATCGCTCTGATCTGCTGATTCACGCAGCTGACTCTCCAGGTGGAAATCCGTCTCCTTATTCGAACGTGTGGCACAGCTGCCTCTAGCTCAGGCGCCGCTCGCCATTGTCAGAGGCTGATTGAAAGCTGCAAGGCTATCTCTTCCCGGGGGCTGTTCAGTTTCGTGTGTTTGTGCAGTTTGGCTTGAAAAACGAAGTGAGGAGTTAGCCCAAGTCCAAACGCAGCACACGGCCACGTGTAACTGTGAATCCCTGGCCGGTCAGGAGGGTGTTGCCCCTTCCTGGCCCTTCGGCGGGTGTTGGGTGAGCCTCAGAAGGCTGGCCGGCAGTCCCCGGACCAAGGCACCCCGCCCGCACCCCACCGATGAGTCTCTGCCCAATGGCCTCTCCCTCAGTCCTTGGCAGAATTCTGTGAGATACCCAGGAGTTTGGAACTGCTGTTTAAGCCACACCTTGTTTATCTTCCTAAATGCTAAGTGGTAGATGGAAAGCACATTTCAGAACACTGGATGTTCCTGCGAACACGGACACGTTTCTTGATTTATTCCCAGCTCTTGAAGCAACAGTCCTTTTGAGGTTGCCGCAAGTGGGGGGGTCACACAGTGGCTTCCACACTGGAGCCCTGCCACCCACCGGGAGGCAAGTGATTTCTTCTCCTCCCCACTCTCTCCTCCCCTCCTTTTTTTTTTTTTTTTTTTTTTTTTTTTTGCAGACAAAAAAGCTGCATTGTTTCCACTTAATGGTGGCTTGGGAGGCCCCGTGGCTGGAGGGCGAGGCTGGGGCAGAGGCCCCGCCCAGGGCTGGGAAGGCCCCTAGTTGGCTTGAGATACTCGTCCAGTCGGTCACGGAGCATGGTCAGGGGGCTGCGTCTCCCTGGTTCGGGGTGGTTTCGGGAAGTCACGGAGACAGGTCTGCAGGCAGAGCCGGCTGTCCCGAGCAGCTGTCCCGTCTGGCTCGGTGTCTCCCAGGCCAGGGCAGCTCCATGGTTTCTAGGGTGAAGCCCCCTCACCCCGAGACAGCACTGCACCTGCCGGGAGACACGTGTCCGGGAGACACTCTGTGGCCAGCTTGTGGGAAGACTGGCCACCCCCCGCGGGACCTGGAGAGAGGTGGTCCAGGAGAACCATTCTTGGGGATCTGGGGGCCCATGGTGGTGAGAGCCAGCAGCTAACCACGAAAAGGGTGTTGCTGGTCCTAGAAGCCAAGAGGACGGCCCAGAGGCTGCGTCTGGAGGGGAGCTGAGTGGGACCCTCGGAGATGGCTGAGACTGGGCGTTGGGGCCAGTGACTCTGAGAACCAGACCCACTTTTCCTCTGCACTGGAGGCCACAGGTCCCCTGCTGCCCGGGTACAAGGCTGCCTAAATATTGAAAAGTGTTAAATCTAGCTTACAAATTGTATAAACTATGCCTTCATAACCACCTGAGAGCCCAGCTTTGAACTTAGAATTCTTGGTTTTTCTCATCAAAGTGGCAGCAGGGGAGAGACCAGGCTCAGGTTCCCCATCTGCTTTCCTCAGCCTCGTCCCCACTGACTTGACCCCGGTCCACCTGTCCAGCTGACGCTGCCCTGGCTGTGTGGTCTGGCAGGCGGACGATTGGGGAGGGACACCGATGGTCTGCAGGGGTCAGGACGAGGGTTAGGGCTGGCTTGGGGCAGGCCGTTCTCTCCAGGAGGGGCCCTCCCGCCTGAGGCCACGGGGGTCCTGGGGGAGGGGCTGCCCGCCCTGACGGGGGGTGAGCGGGGCCAGGTGCCCCTCGTTTGCTGGCCATGGTCACTGGTGTTCGGGGCCCTTCTCTCCCCAGGTGCCGAGGCTCAGCGAGAGCTTCTGGAAGCAGCACGCAGGGTGAGGGAGGTGCTGTCACGCAGGTCTGTAGGAGGGCGGGCTTGGGGTTGCCTGTAGGCAGAGAGGCACTGGGGCACAGTGGCCGAGCCTGTGCCCGGCTTACTGCTCCTTCCCTGCCTCGGCTGGAAGGGTCTCCGCCCTCTCGGTGGCCCGGGGTAGCATCTCTCCCACCTCCTGGCCACCTGGCCACCCCGTGCCCCTCTGACCATCCACAGACCACTGTGTCCGGACGTCGCCCGTCCCCCGGACTCGCCGCTCCCCAGCCTCCCGACGCAGCTCAGATCCCGCCACAGTGCCCTGGGCACAAGGCAAAGCCCAAGCCAGGCTGACACTCAGACGTGGGGCGGGGGGACATCGCTGGCCTGGCGCCATCAGGAATGAGACCCAGGCTTGCGAAGGGCGGGGCGGGTCTAGGGAAGCAGGTTGAGCTCCCGGCACCAAACAGCCCCCGTTGTCCCAGGGGGCCGCCCAGTTCACTCCCCCGGGGACGGGAACCCTGGCCCTCTGAGATGAGCCTGTGAGGGGATGGAACAGCGCAGCCCAGAGCTCCGGGCTGGGGCGCCGAGATGCTTAGTGGCGCTCAGCCGGCCGTTCCTAATTGCCTGTGGAATTGAGGACTGATTCTCAGATACGACCCCAAAAAGTGATTCCATCAAACGGGCTGAAGGCGCCGCTTCCTCTTCCATCCGCGGGTGGGGGAGGGGTGCCGCTCACACAGACCCCGTCAGGCTGCGCGGGCAGCGCCGATGGACGGGTCACCCCGGCCTCTAAGGCAGCGCAGCCACGGCAGTGCATCCGAGCCGGGGGCAGGGCCTTGGGCAGGACCACAGCCCGGGCCTGAGGCCTCACCGCAGGGCATGTGGGTACGGCTGCACCGGGCCTGGCACCCATGCGGCGCCCTCGCGGGGACCTGCCCCGCGTCCCCAGAGTTCACTGCTCGCCACGGTCACCTGGGCCCGCCAGGGGCCTGTGGGTCGGCTGTTAGGGTCCCGCGGGGATCTGACTGGGCTTTTCTGCGGGCTGCGTATAACATTTGTGAGTGCGAGAGAGCGGGAAGCACAGGGTCAGGTGCGGGTGGAGAGCTGCTCAGGACGCAAAGCTGGTTGCACAAAACACAAAGAAAAGAGCGCTGCCGCCCTCTGCCTCATTTCCGAGGGCTGCAGGGCGAGGCCCGCGCCGTGGTCTGAACGCACCCCGTGATCTTCGCCGTCAGGCCTCTGGCCTCTGTCTGGGTGACCCCGTGCTGGCCGTTAGCAGCAGTTCCGCATCGCATAGCAGTGACATTGCACGGAGTGCACGCTGCCTGGGGGGCGTCCAGGTGGTGAGGACGCAGCACGGTGGTCCCCGTCGTGGCCCCGCGAGTCTGCACCAAGCAGGAGGGACCGCACGGTATGCCGGGCGGGGACATGACGACGTCCACTACGGCAGGATGTGGGAAGCCAGTCGGTAGCCTTAAGCCTAACTAAAGCATCCCGCACCGCGGGGCACGGCCGCCCCAATGTGGATCCTCCTGTGGGGCCTGGACCGGTGGGCCGTGCCTCGAGGAGAAACCAGGGACACCGGGTGGAGCCAGGGCCTGTCGGGGGCCTGTGCAGAGGCAGCAGACAGCTCCTCAAGGGTGGCCAGGCGACCGGGCTCTGCCCTGCCAGGGGCAGCGCCAGCTTCACGGTGGCCGGAAGCAGCAGGGCAGTTTCAGTGACGACCGGGACTGGGCAGCTCTGACTGCAGGAGCTCTTCCTCATGCAGCGAGCCGCTGCCCTGGAATTCCTGCCATCGTGCAACCTCTGTCCTCGGGGCAGATGCGCCAAAGGACTCCCTTCCCCACACTCTCCTCTACCCTGCAGCTGCGTCCGAGCTCCGTCCCGGTGGCTTCGGTCCAGAGCTGAGCACCGGCTGGAAATTTGATGATGTCAAGACTGTTATTAATTTTCTGTGTGGTAATAGATTTCTACTAACGTTCTTTTTTAAAATCTTTATTTTTCAGGGAAAACTACCCAAATATTTATGGATGAAATGTGAAGCCTGGGATTTCTGTGGCTGGCGGGCAGAGGGCACCAGGCTGGCCGTGGAAGGGGGCCCGTGGGGTCTACAGGGCCGTTCTCTCTACCATTTCCGTTCTCACTTGTCTGTAATATAAAGTCAGAAGACGGGCCCGGAGCAGACGCTCCCAGTCTCATATCTTGCGTCTTGACTCTGAGAGCCGGAAATGCAGGCTCCTCGGGGCCCCCACACCATCTGGGCTGGAAGGAGGACCACCCAGCCCCCCACGGCCAGGCTGCTGTCGCCAGGCGCCCGTCTCCCACTGATCTATCTTCCAGGGAGGGGCCTGGACCACTTGGCATCGCCCTCACAGGGTCCCTCCTGGCTTCGCCGCTCTAACTGGATCCGGTCAGCACGGTACCTGCCGACGGGTTAGGGCCCCAGACTGGTGCCTGGGCCGAGCGTAGTGGCCGCACAGTGGCCTTGACGCTGCCAGCCCAGGAGCAGAGGCCTCAGTTTCCGAGCGACACACGGGAATCGTGTTTTGGGAGGGAAGAGAGATGTGATCGGCGAATAGCCCTCCCAGCACAGGCATGGAGTCGAGGGCAAGTTCTTGGAGGAGCTCAACGTGCCCCAGAGTGTGTCCACGCCAGACACGTGTGCGGCCAGCGTGTGTTCTATCCAAGCCGACGCATGTGTGGACACTCCCCGTGTTTCTCTGATGTCCACTGCAAGGGTCCCTCCAGGGAAACTATGGTTGGAGCTGGGGACACGGGGACAGCCGTGGCGCGTGGAGGGGTGGACGCCTGGGGAGGGGGTGCTTAGCCCAGGTCTAAGCAGGTCCGGCTGCACCTTCCTCGTTCTGCCCACATTCCGGCCGCCTTTGCGTCAACACGCCTTGTCCCTGGTAACTGCGTCTCCCCCTTCTCCTCATCAGAAAAGGCCACGGGCAGCCTCCAAACGCCCCTCCTCGCCAGCCAGGGGCTTCCCAACCTTCTTAACCGAGGCCAGTCCCGTGAGAAATGGCCCTGCTGTCACAACAGCATACACAGCACAGGCAGACGGGAGACGACCTTGCCAGGTGAGCAATTCCCCAGCAGAAGTCAGCGTCTGTTGCAGTCGTAGAAATGGACATCTCTATTCCATTTTTTAATGCTAGCTAGGACTCATGACGTTGATTCCACAACCAGCTAATGGGTGGTGACCTGTGGTTTTCAAGTCGCCCGCAGCCTGGCTGAGCTCACGAGGGAACTCTGTCTACGCTGGCCTGATGGCTGCCGCAGCTGGACACCCAGCTCTGCCCAGGACCTGCTGACCCGGGGCGGCCGTCCTCTCCTGTGAAGGTGCCTGGGGGACCTGCGTTCCTTTGCCTGAAGCTCTCCTCTGTTGTGGCCACAGACCAAGACGCCATCGATAGTACACCAGACAAAGCCCAGCAGAGCCTCAGCCAACTGTTACGGGTGACTCTGAAAATGTTCTTTTATTTTTTTAACTGCATTTTCCAAATTGTCTCCCACGGATCAGGTTACTTTTAAAACCAGAAAGAAAATCAAGGTTAGGAGAGAGCAGGATAAAATGGGGCCACTGCGGAGTCCGCCCACGTTTCACGGGACAGCGGGTGCCCGGCTCGAGGCGAAGCCTCCGTCTGCGAGGGCCCCATCCGTCCCGTGAGGCTGGCCCCGGTCCTGGCACACCTTCCCCCTGGGACGCGATGGAAGAGGAGAAACAAGACGGTGGCCAGGCTGCCCGCCCGTGTCCACCGGCCCAGGCGGCCTCTGCGTCGCAGCTGAAGCCTGGCTGGTGTGAGCTCTCCACTCGCAGGTGGGCAGGGGCCTCCCCTCGCTTTTCCTCGGGAGCCTCTTCACCTCGCCTGCACCCCAGCCAGGTGAGCCGTGTCAGTGCCTCTCAGCCGATCGGAGCTTCAGGCCGCTACCCCACGACTGGGCTCAGGCCAGTCTCCGCCTGGAGTCGCGGAGCCCCCGCGGCCACTCGGCCTTCAGTGGCAGCGACGGGGTCGCCTGCGTCCCGAGCAAACGTGCTGCTCCCGGAGCTGAGTCGGCCGAGGGAGTGCTCGGCTCACCCCCTGAGAGCGGTGCACGGAAGAGGGGCGTCTCTGAACCCTGGCCTCGGAGGCAGGAGGGGTGGAGGGAGAAAGCAGTGCCGAGGCCCCATGCCGGTCCTGTTTCCCGTCTGTCTTCTGCCTCATTGTCTGCAGAGGCTGAGAGGACAGAGGGCAGCCCCGACGGTTCTAGGCCGGGACGCGGCGGTGCAGCAGAGGCCGAGAAGTGGAGGGGCAGGGGACCCTAGGGGTGACCAGGACACAGAGAACCTAGGAACAAACACAGGTGGATCGATCTGACTTCATGAAAATTAAGAGCTTTTGTTTATCAGAAGACACCGTTCAGAAAGTGAAGAGGTGCCGCCACGTAGCCACGGATACTGAGGATGCAGAGAACTCTTAGAAACCAGCGTGGGAAGGCTGACAACTCCATCCTCCAGTGCGCGGAAGATCTGAGCAGGCCGTCCACACAAAGCCGTCGGGCATCCAGCCAGCATCTGGAAAGGGACTCGGAGTGACTAGAGGTCAAAGGGCTGACGAGCACGTGGGTGTGGAGCACAAGGGGTCCACAGGCCCGACGGAGGCGCGAGCGGGCAGCGCCGCTGGGAACCGTCCAGCGGCCTCCACGCAGCTGAGCCCGCGGGGCTCTGTGCCCATCTGCTCGGCTATCGGTGCACACCCCACGGCACGGGCGTGTGCCCACCGGGGATGTGGGGGGCCGTGTTTGTAGAATCTTGTCTATACAAAGAGCCAAACGCTGGACACAACCCACATGTCCACCAGCAGCAGAACAGATCATCAGTTTGGTGTGTCCACACACGGGACACTACACAGCACGGAACGAAACCGGCCCCTTCATGCCGCGGGACGGCTCTGACAGGTCAGCTGAGAGCAAACAGGCACAGTGGCCCGAGTGTCGGGAGCCGGCAGAGGTGACACACGGTGACCGAGGTCAGCACAGGGGCTGACTCTGGGTGGGGCTCGGGGCCGCCTTCTGAGGTGCCGAGGACCCTCCGTATCTCGATCTCGGTGGAGGTTTCAGGGCGGACACTCATGTGAACATTCCCCAAGCCGTGCACCTGGCTGTGCGTCTGTCGTACCAAACGTCAAGCCTCACAGGCCCTGGAATCAGGCCTCAGTGGATTTGAACCGGGGTCTGACCCTGCTCTGCTCCCGGACTGCCCTGGGCCTCGGTTCTCATCTGGGCAGTGGGATGGCAGCAGTGCCCAGCCCAGATGCTGTGGTAAGGATAAACACGGATCAAGCTTGGAGGCCCGACTGCCCCGCGGAGCTCAGGAAGCGCCGCTGCTTCTCCAACTGTTTGGTTGTTCATTCTCTCCAGGTGGTCAGACTTGTTTGCCCTGGGCTGGCGCCACCCCCGCCCGTTTCACATTCTTCCCCATCACATGGCCTCGTGGCCTCATGTTTCACTCATGCATCCAATACCAGGTCTCAGGAAGTAGCCCGTCTGCAAGCTTTCTTTTCTGTGCAGGCTTTAGTTGCTGTCATGTATGGTGCATAAACATTGCTTAAAAACCTGGCACCAGACACAGCTGCGCTTCCACGTGCTAACAGATTAGGTTGACCAAAGGGTCCCAGTAAATATTAGAAACTGGACACAAAGCTGAGTTACAGGATGAGATTTTAATTTAGAGCTTCTTGATATACTAACAATTTCTTTTCAGCACGGAACTGAGAAGTGTCCTACATCTGGAGAATCAGGTTGTATCCATCTCCAGGAAAATCTCAGAGGAATGCTTCTTCATAATTAACAAACCAAGATTCAAGCCAACACATTTCCAAGGTCCAAACAAACACCCAAGTTAATCAACCCAGAGTGACACAAATCTAGTAAGCAGGAATCCAGAAACCCCGCGGGAGCCAAGGCTTCTAATGGGGTCTCCTCACATCCCCCAGGTCCGCTTCACGCCCATGTGGGGGAAACGCCCGCTCGCGTAGCTGTACCAGCCTTGCGTGGTCTTTTTGTGGCATTTGCCGTGAATCTTATGTTGTGTCTTCAGGTGTGTTTTGACCAAACAGCATCAAGACGCTGGATAGGAAACATTACTGTGTTTCCACCCCAGGATTCCAGGAACGGTCACCCCTGCAACCCCTTATTCTTTGGGGAACTAGGTAGTTAGTCCTAAATCCCATGGACGGTGAATAGCATGACTGTGCTCTGTGTAAACGCACACGCGTGGGAGGAATGGTGTCTGCAGGGTCCTTGTATTTGAGGCGGTAGATGAACAGAAGTGAGCAAGCGGGAGGTCCCTTTGGGCCCCAAACGGCGCCTTGATGACGTGACTTCCGGCTTTTTTGGTTGGGCACCTGGGGAGGCACTGGGAGAGGCCATCGACATGAAGGGAACTGGACTCGTCCAGGCCGGAGCCAGACCCGCTGAAGACAGAGCATCCCCAGCCCTCGCAGGGGCCCCAGGGAAGGGGGCAGCAGCGGCGAGCGCAGGGCGGACGCTGAAGGTGCAGAGGGCGTGCGTCATGCGCCAGTCTTTTACAGTAGCTTTTGGAAGCCACGGGTTACTTGACCATTGTAAGTTTTATGCTTATTATGGAGGGTAGCACTCACAGCTGTCGTGGTCACGGTGTGAAAGCTCACGGGAGCGGGAGGCCGGGCTCTCGTTTTCCGTCAACCTGGGTATCTGTCTCCTTCCTGCACTGGAGATGGGTGAGAACGGGGGTGCTTGGCCCCCATCTCGGAAGCCGACGTCCTGGAGGCCTCAGCAGACGCCATGGAGGGTGACCTGCCACGACCGACGGCCCGCGTCCGGGAACAAAGGCGCATGGAGGTTGCACGGGCCCGAGAGCGCCGTCCTCCTGGGCGAGGGCGGGCAGCGTGGGAGCAGCGTCCTGCTGGCATGTGCCCTTGGCCACTGGACGCGAGACGGGAATTAACCGTCCTGCAATTTGTCGTCTGGCGGGGTGCTTCGATACTTGAGAGACGGGATCTTTATTTCAGAAACACCGTTCGGTCATCGGCCCCATTCTTCACTGCTCTAATTTCTCCCAGAATTATAATTAGGAACGGTTTGAGCGAAAAGGAACATGCAGTCTCGAGCGCCCCAAAATGACTCACCGGAGCCCACTGGGTCCTCTTTCGGGAAGCGGCCCTTCCACTCGCCGGTGAGCTGGCCTTGCTGCAGGGCCTTCTTGCTCTTTCCTTCTATCTTTCACCACTTTCCATCTTCCCTCCTAGCTCTGACTGTCTGAATCCAGACCCGCTGCCTCAACCCCTCCTTCCCAGCTGCCTCAGTGAGACCCACAAATGGATTTGAGAGAGGATCAGGCACTCCATGCTGACCACGCAGGGCTGACCAGCACCGGGGATGCTGCCAGGCCGCAGGAGATGTCTTGCTTGCCATGGCCTTTGGAGAGCACCACATAACAGAAATTGCCCACCATGCGAGAATTTGCACCGTGGAAATTGGACAACTCAAGGCTTTTTTCTCCAGAGAGCCAATGGCTGAACATTTTCCAGCTCTGCTCTGCCTATAATATGAGAGGAAAATAGACAGAAAAGGAAGAGTAGGAACACAGACAATGTAGGGGGCAGGGGAGAAAACCCTAACGAATATTCAGAAAGATAGAAAAAGACATTTGCAGTCACACAGGAGGGAGAGGCTAGGTTAGAGGGATTATTCAGAGTTTAAGAAAGAGCTCTTGGAAATTAGAAAAAATGAAGCACAAATAAAAATTCAAAGGAGGAGTTGGAGGTAAAACTGAGATATCCTGAAAAGTAGAAGAAAAATACAAAGAGGAGAAGAAAGAGATTCAATGAATTAAAGGATCAGGGCTGCCTGGGGGCTCAGTGGCTGAGAGTCCGCCTGCCGGTGCAGGGGACGCGGGTTCACGCCCCGGTCCGGGAGGATCCCACATGCCGCGGAGCAGCTGGGCCCGTGAGCCATGGCCGCCGAGCCTGCGCGTCCGGAGCCTGTGCTCCGCAGCGGGAGAGGCCATGACAGTGAGAGGCCCACGTACCAAAAAAAAAGATCAGTCCAAGAGGCCCAACATCGAAGTAAAGGAAGTTCAGAAAACGGAGGGCAGGATACAGTCAAAGAAACCATGCAAGATGCTTCCACAGATTGAGGCGTTTCGTTTCCAGACTGAAAGGACCAAGTTCCTGGCCCTGTGAGTAAAGCACGCCTGCTTGGAGACCCACCCTCGGGACATTTTGGAGTTGAGAACTCTGAGCTAGAGACCCCAAGAGCTTCCAGAGAGAACGTGCGACTTCCAGAGGGTCAGGAACGGGAATGACACTGGGATCTTAAATCGCAACACGGAGCCCAGGAGACGGTGAGAAATGCCATACTGTTCGTTCAGGAAGATAATTTCCTACCATTTTAGGAACTGCTTTATCAATCAAGCATGAAAGAAGAGATATTTTCAGACATGTATGGAGGCTCCTATAGGATGTGCACCAGCAACCTGAGAGCGTAAATCATGGAACAGGAAGCCTGGGGCCCAGCACAGGTGGGGGGCTGAGGACTCCGAGGACCACGGGAGAGGATGTCCTGGGTGACAGTTTTCCAGTGGCCAGATTCATGTGTGAGAGCAGAGGGCACAGGTGGGTGCCCCCAAGGAAAACCTGGAACCAGTACAAAGTCTGGTGCGTCTTGCTGTCCGGGGAGATTAGCGCCAGGGACACAGGCCTGTCTCCTGTGGTTTCACTGGCCTAAGCGCGTGGCGCTCCTCTGTGGTCTAACCCCTGCTGCCAAGCCCACCACCCTTCCCGCCCACTCAAGGGCAGACCTGGTGGGAAGGAACCTTGGAGATGTACCCACATGCCCCTCGACAGTTTGCTACAAAAGGCATCTTGAGGAAATTGGAGGAAGTGGGATATTGAGGGTGACCCTTACCTTAGCTGGGTGTGAAAGTGGTGTTGGGGTGACGTTAGGAATAAGCCTTCACCTGTAAGAGGCACAAGCTGAAGTATTTATGGATGAAACGACATGATGTCTGAGATTTGTTTCAGTCTCCAAGTGTATTTATTTATATTATGTAAACTTGTTCAGTTTAAAAGTAAGTTTTTAAAAAGTCATAGCACGTGTCTTGTCTCGTCTAGAAGAGGAGGGTGGCGATGCCAGGGAGGTGCTGCCCGTCCAGGTGTTCCCCGTGGCATCCATGTGGACGTAACAAAGCCACCCCTGGGATGAGTCACCTACTCTGAGTGCGAGGAGGCGGGGGAGGGCGTGTGTGAGGCCTCAGAGGTGAGGGTTCAATGCCCCAAACCTTCACCTTCCATAGTAGGACGTCAGCGGATGACACCTAAGTCTGAAAAATCCTAAATTGGCAGTAAAACGCGTTTTTCAAAAATTGGAGGTAGAAATGAAAAGCAAGTGGGAAGAAATGGAATGGGGGCCTTCGGGGGGCGAGAGGCGGGGTGCGATGCTGTTCCCTTGTTGCCCTGCGCCTACGTTTAAAGGAATTTGTTAACTTTAGTGAAAGTAAGCAGTGCGGTGATCAACAACAGAGAGGGGCCCGAAGCCAGGGGGCCTCACTGCACACCAAGGAGAGAAATAAACATCGCGCAGGGGTGCGTGCCAGCGCCCCAGCACCAGCGCCCAGGCCTCCCTGTGGGGGAGGGCCAGGTGGGAGCCCCCCTGCCCTGCAGGGCATGGGCTCCACACAGCGGGCCCTTCCGCCGAGCCCACTCCCTGCTGACCTTGAGGCCGGAGCTCCCCGAAGACCGGGCTGGTGCCGGGGGACGGCTGCCCTCAGGAGGGGCCCGGGTGATGGGGGCCCTGCCCTGCAACGCTCCGCCCAGCCGGCCTGCCTCGAGAAGGAGCCTCTGCCTTCTGCTCTCGGGGCAGCAGAGTTCTCCAGCGACCCGGGCTGAGCTGCCGGATTCCTGGAGCGGACAGGAAACTGAAAGCTTTAACCCTAAATGGTTAGGATTTCGAAAATAGGACCTGGCAAACGATTAAACTAAATTGCAGACCTAATGGCTTTCACTTAAAGCAAAAGCGACTCCGTGTTTACCTGGGAGGCACGGTACGTCCGACAGCATAGCTCTGTTCTGATTTCTCACAGGGGAGGGCTCTACCCTACAGACCGCTTGTGCAAAACACTGTGAAGTTCTTGACGTCTGTTAGGTCAAGAAGTATTTTTAAATGGTGCAAACGGCCACTGTGGGGAGTTCCTCACCCCTCTGTCTGCCTTCGGCCCCCAAAACAAATAGCCCCCGCCGACGAGTGAAGAGCGAGGGGTGGCCAAATGCCGCGTGGGCCGGAGGACTCCTGGCCCGGCCACGGCCACGGGGCCCAGAGGCCTGGGTGCGAGCGTCGGAGGGCGTTACTCAGGCCTCCTGTTCCTGGGCCCGGGTCCACGCGCCGGCGGCGAGGCTGGCCCTGCACAGACCTGTGCCCGGCAGGCGGCGAGGTGGCCGCGGGGACGCTGCTGACCCGCGGAGGGCAGGGCCTGTGGGGACGGGGCCCAGAGGCCGAGAAGGGAGCACCTTCTGGAGGAATCCAAAGGGCACAGGTTAGAGTCGGCCACGACCGGGCAGCCCTTGTGAGCAGCTGGGAAACCGCACACAAAGGTGCAAAGACGGTGGAGACCCCGCTTCTTAACCACTCGCCCTGCATTCTGCAGTTCACCCCCAGATCGACCTTCACTCAGAGCTGCCAGACAGCTGTTCAAAAGGCGAGGGTGGAGCCCCACCCGGCCCGGCCGCCCGAGGCTGCACGGGGGTTGCAGCAGGAGGGCACCAAGGCGCCCAGCACGCGGGGTGAGCCCATCCCTTGTCTCTGACGTCACTTGTTTTCAGGTGTCCCAAGTTAACTGGAAGAAAGAAAAATGAGAGAGAGAGGGAGAGGGAGAGGGAGAGAAGGGGAGAAAGAGAGGGAGGGAGAGGGAGAGAGAGAGAGAGGAGGGGAGAAAGAGAGGGAGGGAGAGGGCGGTGAAGACATGGTCGTAAGTCTGGGATCTGTTTTTGTTGTTTTTATTGGTGCTTCTATTTCAGAGTTTCAGTTTGGAAAAATACCCTTTTATGCGTTCCAGGCACCTCAGTGCTGGCTGAGAGATAATGATAACGCAAAAAGCTTAAAAAAAAAAAACCAAAAAAAAAGGAACATCCTTCTCAGGTCCAGGAGAGCAAATCCTAGCAAACTGGCCCCGGGCCTTCCGTCACATCGAATCGAAATGGTTTGCTTGAGCCGCCCCAGCGGCAGTTCACTCCTGGCCTCTTCCGCGGTGTGGACGTGCTGACTCCCGGAGAAGCTAGCTGCCCTGCTGCGGCTCTGTTCTTCCCGATGCAGGCCAGGGGGCAACGTCTGCCAGGAGCCCTTTGGGGAGGCTCCGGGGGAAAGCTCCCTTCGCGTGGAACAGTTTGGGTAAAAGGGCTCAAATGAACGGGAGTGGAAAAGCGTAAGAATGTGACAAACTGGGGCACGCCCTTCGCAGATGGGGAGAAACACGCAGCGTGCACGTCTGTCGAATGTGGGCACCGGGGCTCTCGAGGGAGCGAGGTCGCGGGAACACAGCGCTCCTTGTTCGCAGGTTGGATCTGAGGATCCCGGACCTAAACTGGGAGGCCTTTTACACGCGGCTGTGGTTTCCGTCCTGCCTTGCCATGAAAAGGCTATTTTTGCCGAGCTGTGTAAGTCTGTGTATGCGGTGGGTATGCGTGGCTCACAGATGCCAGGCCTGAATAGGTGGGTTTTAATTCGCTCCAGCTGTGCGGGCCGGGCCTCTCCCCCACTGCGGACGGTGACTAAAGCGATGGGGCGGCAGGTGGGGGGGTGAGGACATCCCTTTGAAGCAGCTGCAAGCCATTCAGTCACATAAACTGAAACGAGAAGAGGGTGAAAAATCCAAGCCTGCGATTCAGCCTTCTTCCACAGCTGTGTTCACACAGCTCGGGGAGACAGCGCCCAAACAAAGCTGCCCCTGGGCCCCGGCCGCTGCCGGGAGGGAGAAAGGCAGTGACTGTAAGCCCAGGTATTTGGTGAGCTGGAGGCTGGCTGGGGGGATGTGGGCGCCAGCAACACCGCCAGCTGGCGGGCACTCTCAGCGGCCGCGACCCCACCACTGCATCCTGGTGCATCGTCAGGCCTGGAATCCAGCTTCCCTGGACGCCCCTGTGGCCAGGGAGGGGGTCTCGTCACCAAGGGGCCCAGCCCCCAAGGCCGGGCAGGAGGGGACTCCCCCAGATGGCCTACTGGGCAGCCTGCCCGCCCAAAGGATTGCCAATGGCAGGTTCTCCCGTGAGCTGAGAGGCGGCCAGACAGAGAGTGGGAGAGGGCGGGGCCCGGAACGTCCAGGGAAAGTGACAACCGAGGACTCCCAGACCAGCCTGCAGCAGAGGGGCGAGCACCTGGACAAGCCCCCGCCTGCCCCTCCCCTTTCCACATCCCAAGTCTGGTCAACTCCAGCGTCCCTACGGGACCGCGGGGAGGCCTGGCGCTGAGCGCATTGGTCCACACTCCTGGCCACACGCTCCCCTTCTGTCCACGGAATGTCGGCCTGCAGGCTCACTCCAGGGGTGGTGAGGCCCAGTCATGCAGGGTGGGGCTTTGAAGGATGTTGAGGAGTTTTCAGTGGGAGAAGCATTCCCCAGCATGACATGTGAAAGTACCAAGTGATTAAGCATCGGGCTTCTTCTAGAAATAACGAGACCCTCCATGGCTGGAGAGCACAGTGTCTGAAGCGGGGTGAGAATGAAGCAGAAACTCAGCCTGGGACCCCGGCTTCTTCCCTGGGTGCCCTCATCTGTGCGTGCACAGCTGGGCCACATGTGAGCCTGGTCTCTGGAGACTTCGAGAACGGCCTTGGGGCAGCAGCGCGGGGCAGTCTTCCCAGGTCTGGCGGGGCTGCTGGCATCTGGTTGTGGGGTCGTGAGGTGGGCACAGCTCTGGCTGAGGGTCCTGGCTGCACGTTGCCCAGGTGGGCATCCCTGGTGATTCTGTTTGCAATCTCTTTCTGCCTAAAGTCATTAAAGTGATTTTGCTTCCAACTTAGCCATGGGCCACCAGGCTCGTTGGGGGAGGGACCAGGCCAGACGCTGGGCCTGCGGTATGTACCGAGGCTGCTGCTGCCACAGTAGGCGCTCGATACACACTTGCGGGGAGAAACTAGATGGACGGTCTCCGTATTGCTGCACCAGGAGTGTGGGCTAGAGCAGGGCGCCCGGGACACTGAGACCAGGGAGAAAGCCTAGAAACTGGCAGAAAACCCCTAGAGGGGACGGGTCCGCTCCGGCCGGGGGATGAAGAGGCACTGGCGGGATGGGACACAAAGTGGGGGTCAGGGGTGCTCCAGTGGGGCAGCCACCCAACAGCAGCGGAGTGCACAGGATGGACCCCGCACCTGTGGGACGTACTTTCAGGTGGGGCGCTCCTGGGAGGGAGACCCAGGAGGGGCGTCTGGAAGGATGAGCATCTTCCTGGATGTGTCCGGTTCTGAATTCCTGGCTGTGACAGCCTTCAGGAGCCCCTCTGGTTCCTGCTGCCTTTGCCCAAATGTGCGGGGGAGCATGAGAGAGTCGGAGCTGGGGTACCTCGAGGGCTGATGGGGGAGACCCCGTCCCTCCCCCAGGGCTTGCTTCCTGAAGTTTGCACTTAAGCCCCCAGGAAGGCAGCCAATTAAAGATCTATTTGGGTAAATAGCTTTCCATTCGAAAAATGCAGATGTGTGTGGGCTGTTAAAAGGCCATCAGTCACTCACACTTTAGTGTGAATAAGGCCAGGGAGCTACCGTGCTGTCTGAGATCTGGGAGGGGCTCAGCTGAAGGGGTCAGGCCTGGGTCAGGCAGGGCCCCGTGGGGCTGAGGGTCTGGGGCCTCCAACCTCAGGGGGCACCCAGGCTGCCTTGGGAGCAGCCCGAGCTCTGGGCAGCAAGTGAGGTTTGGAACCAAGAAGCTTTAGCTGGAGAACTTCCTGTTCATGTTTAGAAAGGATCCCTCACAATCCCAGCACCTCCACAGAAACAGCGTCCACAGACACGGGCGCACAGGACCTGCAAGCGGCCTCCGGGGACGGCCTGAGAATGAGTTCGTGGACTTTCTCGCCAAAGCGCAGCACACACTCACACATGCACGCACGCCCGCGCCCCGGCCCCTGAGCCACGCTGCTGGTCCCGGGAGCCCTCCTTCCCACCTTTGTAGGGGTCGAGTCCCAGGAATGGAGGTAGTGCTGACCTGTTTTCACTTTGATTCAACCTGGCGCCAGGATTGTTTTAGCCTCTGTCCTTTTCCTCAGCAAATGTTCTTTATTAAGAGAAGTGTAATTGAGAGCACTAAGCAGAGACCAAGGAAATGGTCCGTTGGGCGGTTGAGGTGGCAGTGCCCTGGAGCCCCGGCCATCAGCCTCCCGCCGCTGCCTCCTGGGGTTGGAGGCCTGAGCAGCCACAGCCGCTGCTGTTTGTGGCAGATCTTTCGTCACCGCACAAGGAGCCTGGAGCAACAGAGTCCAGAGGATAAAAGCAAAATACAGACCTTCCCTTCAGAGCACCTTGGACGAGGGGCCTGTCTCCGAGCCTTTCCTCCTGCAGCCGAGGGGCCGTGAGTCCACAGGAGCCACGTTTCCCTGTCTGACCCTCGTGTGCACGTCCATGACAAACCATCACAATGGCGTGGCTGAAAACAACAGAAACGTATTCCTCCTGGCCTGGAGGCCGTCAGTCTGCCAGAGGCTCTGGGGAGGGTCCTTCCTGCCTCCCAGCTTATGTGGGCCCCGGGCGCCCCTCAGCTCACGGCCGCGTCCCCCTCTGCCTCGGTAGTCTCGGGACATCGTCCCTGGGCTTCAAGGATGGTCACCTCTGCAAGCACCCTACTCCCAAGCAGGGCCCCGTTCACAGGTCCTGGGGTTAGGGCTTCAACATATCTTTCTGGGGACACGATCCGACCTGTGTCTCCCGTTTCCCTGTCTACCATGTTTTCCTGCTAAATCAGCCACAGGAGAAGCCCATTCCCCACTCGGAGCATGGGGTCTGAGGCTCGGCCCTCTGAGGCCTGGTCTACACCGCGGCCCAGCGGTCCTCACCCTGGGAGCTGCTAGAGCCCCTCGCCCCCTGCAGCCAGGCCCAGGCTTGCAGGCACCCGGGCTCTCAGGGAGTCTGCCGACCCCCTCCTGCTGCTGGTGCCATCCCATCACCCGACACCCGCAGGGAGGTGCCGTGGGTGCCCCTATACTTAGAGATGAGGAACCTGGACCCTGCTGCTGGGGCGGGGGCGTGAATCAGTCTGCAGGGCTCGGGAGCCCACCTTGCTCTCCACACTCATGTCCAGGTCTCGTCCTGGGAGCTGGGGGCGCAGTAAGACCTGCCAGAGTCCCCGCAGACGTTGCCTACCTCCCCGGGCCTCCCTCCAGCCTGCGGGGACCACCCTGCGGCCCGGAGTCCACCTCCTGCCGCTAGGACAGTGGGACTCTGGGGTCACCGTCACCCACAACGGGCTGTTCACAGTCCGAGGGCCCGTCCAGCCTGGGTCTCGGAGCACAGGCTCCTGGTGAGGAAGTGCCCACTTTGTACACAAACCAAACGGACAGAACCGCAGGCCTGTGTGTTCCGGCTCCCCGCTCGGTCCTGGGATGGGACAAGCTGGCCGTGCCTGTGAGGGCAGGAGTGGCGGGCGGCTCCTGGGCTCGGGGAGAATCAGGCTCGGCAGGAAGCAGGGCCTGCTCTCCTCACCCGGCTCAGCTCCCTCTCAGCATATAATGACTTTTCCAGGGAGCCCAAGTCTGTCGTCTTCTGTGGATTCGCTGCTCCCGGGCACTGCCCAGCCTGGGCCCCTCAGCTGGGGTCACATGGAGTCCTGGGCGTCAGGGTCACAGCCCTGCAACCTTGGGCAGCTGGGCAGAGTGTGGCCCCAGGGCCCTCGATGCGGCTGCTCCCTTCGGGGGTGATCTGGGGCGGGTCCCCTCTCTGGGCGCCCATTGCCACTAGAAGCTTCCCCTGTGCCAGCCCCAGGTGCCCCGCAGCAGGAGGACACACCCCAGAGGCAGAAAAGGGCCTCAGGAAGGGGCCCCAGGATGTGGTCCTCAGCTCAGGGCCCAGAGGACAAGCCTGGGGTGCGTCCAGATGCACAGACAGACCCGCCGGGCAGACGTGGGCTCCCGGGAGGAGGGAGACAAGGCGCAGAGGTCCCAGCCCAGGGCCACCGCTGGAAGCGTGGACGGCTGCAGAAGGCGCAGGCAGGGAGCGCCGGGTGTCCTCCACATCTGAGGACGCCCTGTGCTGGGAGCTGGTCCTGGGCGGGCGCCGAGGGGCCGGCGGGATCCCACCTTCACCAGGGCGGCCCCCGCGCTCCTGGCCTCGGCCTCTGGGCCCTCGTGCTTCCTGCTCCCCCAGCCCTGGCTCCGGCCCCCCGCTCGCCTGGCCCTCCAGGGACCAGCTCACAGAAGACAAGCCCTTTGCAGTTCAAGAGCCTTCCTCAAAATTTCCAAAGGAATTCTGTATTTTGGATAATGTCAGTTTCTTTCAAATAACTCATATCATCAACAACACACAATGGGGCTTCCCTGGTGGCGCAGTGGTTGGGAGTCCGCCTGCCGATGCAGGGGACACGGGTTCATGCCCCGGTCCGGGAGGATCCCACATGCCGCGGAGCGGCTGGGCCCGTGAGCCATGGCCGCTGAGCCTGCGTGTCCGGAGCCTGTGCTCCGCAACGGGACAGGCCACAACAGTGAGGGGCCCGCGTACCACAAAAAAACCCCAAACAAACAAACAAAACAAAACCAAAAAACACACAATGACGTTACTGGAAAAGGCAGGCAGAATTATGAAATTTTTGCACCTCCAAAAACCTGCAGAGCCTGACACTTATGTCTTCCCAGTGCAGAAAATATGCCAACAAGAAGCCCAAGGAGTAACTGCTAGTTTTGCACAGGTTATTTCCCAACCCCCCCATCTAAAAAAATTGTTTCAAAATACACATCACATAAAGCTTACCACCGCGACCATTTTGGGAGCACACTTCAGTGGCACTAAGCACGTTCGCGTTGCTGTGCAGGTCCCCATAACTCTTTTCGTCTCATGAAACTGAAGCTCTGCCCCCGCGAAACACTCACTCCCCATCCCTTCCCCCAGCCCTGGCGCTACCGTTCTACTTTCTGTCTATGAATTGGACGACAGGTGGAATCCCGTACAGGTGGAATCATCAGGGTGCGTTTCTGCGTCTGGCTTATTTCACCCGGGTTCACCCATGTTGTAGCCTGAGTCAGAATTTCCTCCTCCGTTTAGGTTGAATACTATTCCATTGTGTCTGTCACCACATTTTGTTTGTCCACTCATCTGTCCGTGGACACTTGGGTTGCTTCCATGTTTTAGCTGTTGTGAATAATGCTGCCGTGAACGTGGGTGGGCAGTATGTGCTCAAGACCCTGCTTTCGATTCTTTTGAGTATAAGCCCAGACGTGAAATTGCTGGGTCATATGGTAATTCTCTGTTTAATTTTTTGAGGAACTGCCGTACTGTTTGCACAGCAGCTGTGCCATTTTACCTTCCCGCCAACAGCATACAAGGGTTCCAGTTTCTCCGTATCCCTGCCAGCACCTGTTTTCTCGTTTGGGGATAATAGCCATTCTGATGGGTATGAAGTGGTGTCTCATAGTGGGTTTGATTTGAACTTCCCTGATTAGTGATGCTGAGCATCTTTTCATGTGCTTATTGGCCACTTGTATGTCTTCTTCGGAGAAATGTCCGTTGAAGCCCTTTGCCCATTTTTGAATCCAGTTGTTTGTTTTTTGTTGGTGAAGCTTTAGGAGTTCTCTATAAATTCTGGACACTAACTCTTTATCAGATGTATGATTTGCAAATATTTTCTCCCGTTCAGTGGATTGTATTTTTACTCTGTTGATATTGTCTTTTGATGCACAAAATTTTAAAATTTTCATGAAGTTCAATTTGTCAATTTTTGTCTTTTGTTACCTGTGCCTTTGGGGTCACATCCAAGAAATCACTGCCAGGCCCAACGTCATGAAGCTTTTGTTCTACGTTTTTGTCCAAGAGTTTTGTAATTTTAGGCCTTACATTTGGTCTTTGGTCCATTTTGTGTTAATTTTTTGTATATGGTGTGAGGTAGGGGTTCAACTTCAGTCTTTTGCATGTGGATATCCAGTTTTCCCAGCACCATTTGTTGAAAAGACTATCCTTCCCCACGGAATAGTCTCAGTATCCTTGTCAAAAACCATCTGACCTCACACGTCAGGTTTTATTTATGGGCTCTCGATTCTGTTCCTTTGGTCCACATGTCTGTTCTTGTGCCAGGACCACCCTGTTTTGACGACTGTAGCTTTGGGATACATTTTGGAATCAGGACGTTACACAAGTCATTTTTTAAGCTATGGTGGAACTGTTGTCATGGGAATCGAGGTGTGACCTTGGCGTGACAGTTAAGTCCATCTCCTGAGGGAGTAGAGCTGGGGAACGTGCTGAGCTCATGCAGGGATCAGGCAGGGATCAGGCAGCCCTGTGGGCAGGCCGTGAAAGGTGTGTTGAGAAGCTGAATTAAGGGCAAGAGTGGCAAGAGTGTTGCAGTGGTCCCGAGGGCCTCTGGTATGCTGGTGACAGGAGTTTCCCGACAGCTCTGACCGCAGCCCCTCGGCCAGGTTCCGAGGGCCAGCACCACTCCTGTGACACTGACAATGGTTCTGTGTGCGGCTCTGATTCTTCCCATGCTGAAGGTGAGGAAACCGGCAGGTGGGCACCAAGAGCGGGTTTGGCCCTAGTCGAGGTTTTGTGAAGCCTCCCGGGAGGTAGACTTTCTTGTGCCCAGTCATGCCACCGACTGATGGCTGACCATCTCTCTCTCTCTCTCTCTCTCTGTGTGTGTGTGTCTCTCTCTCTCTCTCTCTCTCACACACACACACACACACACACACAAGCTTCCCACTGTCTCCTCTGCTCAGAGCAGGAGCTGTCAGAGCTGGGTCTGGTCCCTCTCTGAATGAGATCCGGGAGATGCTGGCCAGGGCCCTGCCCACGGCCCCTGTCCTGTCCCTCCTTTGAGTTGGAGCGGGTTTCCCGACCTCAGCACTCAGGATGTCTGCTATGTAATTCCAGGTGGGGGGAGCCCTACACACGGGTGGATGCTTGGTTGCACCTGGCCTCCCCTTGCTGTGTGCCAGCACCCGCTCCCATCCTGACCACCATGAGTTTCTCTGGACGGTACCCAGGGTCCCTGGGCCCACAGCCTCGGGAGGGGGGCCCTGAGTGGCCCCCTGTCGCCTGGGAGCCCTTCTGGGAAGTCCAGTGGGGCTCGTAGCCTTCTGACCGCCCCTACACGATGGCCCATCACCAGGCTCCTGTTACCCCTTCCACGGGGCCTCCAGAGCCTGGTCCCAACAATCTACAAGAAATTCAGGGGCGTTTCCGCTTTTCCATCATCAGGGACAGACTTCCTAAAGAGCTCCCAGCACTGTGCCCACGAAGCTCATCCAGAGACTCCACGAAATTTCCCTTTCCTATGTCTGTAGAAAATCAGTGTAAAGATCACGCGTGTTCAGGACACGCTTCGGCCACAACACACCTGCAGCTAAGATCATACTCGAGCTCCAGGCAGGGGGCAGGAAGGTTCGGGAATACTTTCCCTCACCTTTCGGTACAGGTGACACCATCTGGAGCAAAGTGCGTCTTTTCCCTTTGGACCATTCGTAGTATCTGGCCAGTCGGTGCCACCATGAGGACACAGCTGTGCTAAGCACGCGTCACAGCCCCAGTGTTGTTCTGGAGAAGCGGCACCTTCTCCAGCAGAACAAGTCCAATCTTTCTCCAGTTTCCATTTTTAAAGCCAGAGGCACGTCCCAGTGGAAACCCCCTGGTGGGAGGGTCTGCAGGGCACGTGGCACTGTGCTTCCACCTGATCAGCCCAGTGGTCCGTGGGCGCGGCCAGGCCGTGTGTCCACGGGAGGCTCACGGCTGCTTTCCTGAACTTTCGTCCCATGCTGTCTGCATCCCCCGCCCCAGGGAGCTCCAGGGTGAGTTCCCGCCGCCCCCGCCCCGAGGACCCCTGACACTCGAGGCCTTGTGCTCAGGAAGAACCAACCAGGCTCCAGTTCTGCCGTTCAGTGTTTGCATGTGGAGTGGCTTCTCCTCTTGCCTCTGAGCCATGGACGCGGCTGCGTTCAGAGGCTCAGGCACAGCTGCCAGCAGGACCTGGGAGGGAAAGAATGTTCTGGGCTGGCTGTGCCGAGGCCCTGGACGCTTCACGCTGGCAGAGCCGGTGCCCCCGGACCCCCCACCATCAGGACAGGCCTGGCGGTCACCGTCTTTCACTCTGTCTTCCTGGGCTGTCCGCCTTCCTCTTCGTGTCTTAGGTAAACTCTGGGGTCCTTCTGGCTGGAAGTGAGCTCTGTTTTTCAGCCGCCCTGTGGCTTTTGGAGGCAGCAGACTTAAAATTAGTTCATGACGATCCAGACACACATGGCAGCTTGGAAACCGCACAGCAAGCCCGCCGGTGGAGGAGCCCCCGTCTTCAGGGCAGCCAGACTGAAATTTATGAAGTGACCTGGGCCTCATCGGGGCTGGTGACAAGGTGTCCGCTGAACCCCTGCTTAGTCACACATTTGCTTGGCAAGATGGGTGGATGAGGAAACACACGAAAGGTCAGACAGTAGGAGTTTGTCTAGACGCTCTATATTGGATTCTCCACGCGGCGTGTCCTGTAGCAACCTTTGCAAACACCGGTCTTTCAGCGACATCATAAAAGCTTTGTTCTCCCGCGATGGGGGGCCGCTCTGTCTGCATGTCAACCTACCCGCCCCGCAGGGCCACTGAGGCCTCAATTTAGAAGCTGGAGGGAGGCCCTCGGGAGGCCCCTCTCCTCCGCAGGGCCTCTCCCGGCAACGCCCAGCTCCCGGGAAGGACGCACCCTTGGGAGGAGGCCAGGCCTTCCGGAGCACGTCCAAGGTTCAGAGGCAAACACGCCAAGAAGTAGAAGTGGCTTGTTTTCCCTCTGAGCCTGATGGGAAGGCTGCTTATGGCCCATCTCTTAGTCATCTCTCCGAGGCTTGAAGCAGACCTTCTGAGGGCTGAGGACCAGAAATCACACGTGGGACGCAGCCTCTAACCCCCCGAGGACTGTCCTGAGCGGAGGAGATCGAGGAGGGTGGAGAGAATGCGGAAGAGAAAAGAGGCGGGGGAGGGCCCAGGGGGGGCCCACCCCGGGGAGGGGGGGTGGCCGCCCAGCCTGTGTGCCCCCAGCCCCACCTCCGGGGAGGCCTCACAGCACCCTCCCCAGGGGCTCTCTACTCCACAGGCCCAGGCACTGTCTGCAGAGGGACATCCAGAGAGCCAAGGCCAGAGAGCTGCCCAGCGGCCACGGCAGAGACTCATCCAGCCCCAGGGTCGCCGTGCCGAGGGGCAGAGACGCGGCTCTGGGGGCTCGGCCAGGCGATGAAAGATGCAAACAACCTGCCGCGAGGACGGGTCCCGCAGGCTGACTGCGCCCTGACCCTCCCGCTGTCACTGCCTGTATCGTCTCCTCACTCCCTGCTCTCCTCTGCCTTTTGACGCCTTACCTGAGCGCGGCAGGGAGGCCTGAGCCGCCGCACCTGCCCGCCGAGAGAGAGCCGGGAGCAGATTTGCGGGGAGTGGACCGCAGTCAAGGCGTGAGAAAGCCGGGCGCCAGCACCTGGGCCCTGCGCGCGGGACGCGCACCGGCCTCGGCGCGAGCAAGGCCGTGGGCTGAGGCTTCCTTCCCGGGCTCCGTGCCGCGGGGGCTAGTGCGAGCCGGTTACTGGTACTCCTCGTAGCTGTGAGCTTTCTGAATGTCTGTAGGCCCCTGGGCCCCATCCCAGGAGGCTCCCCCTTGTGGCCGGGCCGCACTCTTTCTTCCATGCAGCTCGCCAGACATCTCCAGGCTGGGATTGGGGCCATTTTGAGTCCTTATTACTTCGGAAACCTGTAGGACAGGCGACCCTCGGAGCAGGGTCCCCACCCACCTGGCCGCTGCCCTGCGTTCACAGACACATGCGGCCAGCAAGTCCTCGTCACCTCCTTTGGCTCCAGGGTCACAGGGCCGCAGGGCCTGGAACTCCGTTTCCGAACAACCACACATATCACCTGAGGCTCACCAAACAGGTCGCCCCCAAACCCACCCTGAGTACCTGACAGGGGTCTGTCCACGTCAGAGGGAGCACACCCACGACACGCCTGTGGTCTGGACCCTGCAGAAGGGACCGTGAGACCTAGTTTGAATCAAAGTGTATTTGGGTGGTCACCCCACAAAGCACTGGAGAGGTGAGGAAGTGAGCAGAGAGGGCCAGTTTCTTGGGTTGGTGACCACCATGAGAAATAGGGCTTGACCCGAACAGCAGCTCGGGGAGACAAGGCAGAACGCTGCGGACTCAGAGTCCCCAGGGGGAGGGGCTGGTGCACCGGTCACGTCAGAGTCCCCCAGTGTCCACTGTTCTGCCCAAAGAGATTTTGCTCACTTGAGCATTTTGTAAAGACCAGGCAAACTCTGTTGACAGCCACAGAACCCGTGTCATAGAGTGAATTAGATATAAATTGGTAATTGTTGAAAAAATGTTATGTACTGACTTGCAGCTTAAAATAGTGAATAAAATGTCTCAGTTGTTTGTCTTCATTGAAATCACTTGGAAACAAGGAGACAAGAAGAAAATACAAACACTGTTTTTGACCGAACTGCAGACACTGGGAATCTTAAACCTTCAACATGGGGAGGCGTCAACAATTCAGAGGAGATTGTTCCAGGATTGCAAACAGGCTACGAGTGGACCCTGCTACAAGAGGTCTCGGGCAGCAGAAGCAGGACACGGAATTCTGCACATTAGGTAGATAACCTGACATCAGAGCCCATGATCCTGGGATGGAAAATGGGATCAGGGCCACGGGCTGGCTATGGGACCGTCCCTGACCTTATTGGTGCCAGGGGATGGGGCGTGTGGGCTGACAAGGAAAGCCCCACAGCGGCCTGTCATTGAGGTGAGCTGGGAGGAGCTCCCACTATGGTTTCCTCGCAGGGCTGACCTCTGTTGCCTGAAGAAGTCCAGGTAAACCCAAGCGAGTGGTCCCACCAGGTGCACAGACTTGTGTGTGAGGCTCTGCTGAGAAGCAGGAAACGTCCTTCGGTCCTGGAACGCTGCTTTGACCATCTCCTGCCTGGACCTCTTGCAAATGGAAGGTCTGTAGAGAACTCACCATGTTCAGGCAGGATTAATAAACCAAAAGGATCTATGCCAAGATATGGAAGGTAACAAGGAAAAGGGGATTAAAAAACAAACGGCAGACAAAGAACACACACCATCAAAGAATACCCCAGGACAGATGAAATTATGTTGACACAGTGTCATAAATGCAAAGAAATGAAGGAAACACTCACCTCTTAAACAAGAGCTCAAGCAGAGATACAAGAGCTCATGAAGAACTGTTGGGATCATTGAAGGAAAGGGAAAAATTAGTAGCAGAATTTAGGACAGACACGGAAAAGAAAAATAAAACTGTCACAGGGTGAGAACTCAGAGAAGCTGAAAATAGGAAACTAGACTAATGAAAACATGGAAAACTGGGCAAAACAAACTTGTTATAAACAGAGGGGATGAAAAGATCAGAGAGAAAATAATTAAAATAGAAGACAGACCCCAAAGAAGAGAAGTAAAAAGAACCCGTCTTGTCTGCAACGTCCCAGTTCCTCCGAGGCTTCCTCCAAGGCTCCCCGTAACCCCTGCCCCATCCACTGCTGCAGCCCTCTCTGTGCAGCACGCCTGGGATGAGCAGCCCCCCGCGGACCTGCTCCTGCCAAGCTGGCCCAGGTGGCGAGTGTGGCCAGGGGTCAGGCAGCAGCAGCCAGGGCTCGCCCCCCCTCCTTGTGCCCTGGGCTCTCCCACTCTGCGTCCCATGGGCCCTGCCCCGTCCCTCCAGCTCCTGGGTGCCAGCTCGGCCCTTCTCAGCTCCCGAGGCGCTCATACCTGGGGAGCAGCCAGCCTGGCACCAGATGGTCCTGCCTGTGACACGGAGGGGCCAGAGGACCTGCCCGGTTCTCCTGTTTGTGCTGGGTTTTCTCGTCGTGGGAGTTCTTGAAGAGACCCCAGGGAAGAAATTCCTCCCAAGGTTAAATAGTTGAGCTAGTTTCGAATACCAGGGTGTAGCTTATGACATGCTAAGGATGTTGGGGGTTCTCCCTGCTGCCCAGGAAGCAGAACACACAGCTGGCCAGCGTGGCGGGACCTCAGAACATGACCCCACGGGGAACCTGGGTCTCTGCAGATGTGATTTAGGTAAGGAGCTCGACATGAGGTGGTCCTGGATCATCCGGAAGGCCCCCACAGCCAGGGCGCATGTCCTTACGGGAGACAAAGAACGGGACTCGGAGAGAGGAGTCTGCGTGAGGATGGACGGAGGAGAGAGGCCCAGCGGGTCCTGCCTTCACGGCCGCCAGGAGGCGCTGACCCTGCCCGCCCTCCATCTCGGACTCCCGGCCTGCAGGACTGGGAGGGAAGAAATTCCTTGAGCCACCCCATCTGTGGGGCTTGGTGACGGCAGCCCCAGGAAATGGACCCACCCTCCACGGCATGTGCTCTGGTTTCACATCAGCCCCGCCTTTGCCCCGGCCTCGCTCCCTCACCCCCACCTCTTAACAAGGGCTGCTACACACATGGCCTGCTGCGGCCTCCCTGTGAGCGTGCACTCAGGGCTCCTCTGGATCCGGCCATAGTGTCTGAGCGTCTACCGCCCATCGCTGTCATCTGGCTGCTGCCGGTGTGTCACTGGCATCAAGCCTGCACCACCTGCCCGACGGGCCCCTCACCTCCGTTGAGCACCTTCCACCTCCTCCCCATCAGGGGTGACTCATAGCCTCCTGTGGGAGTGGAAAGGACACACATCTCGGGCTCCTCCCACTCTGTCTTCCTTCCTGAGGCTCCAAGAGTCCTCTGGTCATGTCCTTTCTGTTTGAAAACCTCCCTTTGCCCATTGCTGGAGGGCAGGTCTGCTAGTGGCAAATTCAGTCCCTGATTTACGTATTTATCTGTGCCTGAGAACTTTGTCTTTGTTTCCCCTTCACCCCTGAAGAGTAATTCGGGGTTGGCAGTGCTACTTTTTCCGCCCTTGAAAACGTGCCACTTCCTTCTGGCCTCCGTGGTCTCAGACGAACCGGCTGCTGCTGGAACCGCTGTTCTTTTTCCGTCGGTAATGTGTTTCCTTCTGGACATTGCAAAGATTTTGGTTTGTCTTTAGCTTCTAGAAGTGTAATCGTGATGTGTCTCGGCATGGGTTGGGAGGTGTTTTCCTACTGAGAATTTGTTCAGATTCTTGAATCTGTAGGTTTACGTCTTTTACCAAATTTGGGGAGCTCTCAGCCGTTGTTTATCCTAATTCTCTTTCAGCGTCACTCCCCTCCCATCTCCTCTGGGACTCGGTACCACTAAGCCACATCTTCTTAATTGTCCCACAGGCCCCTGAAGCTCCGTTCGTGTCTTTTGCACTGTTCCTCTCTGCTGTTCAGCCTGGGTGAATTCCCACGTGTGCTAAAGTTCACCGATTCTACGCACTGCCTCCCCGATGCCACCAAGGAGCTGGGGAGTATTTTGTCCTGGAATTTCCATCCGATTCATTATAATCACTTCTGGATTTTTGCTAAGATCTTCTGTTTGGTTCAAGAGAATTTGTAATTGCTTGTTGAATCATTCTTAGGGCGGCTGCTTTAAAACCTTTGTCCAATGGTCCCAGCACCTGATTCATCCAGTGTTGGTGACACCAGCTGGTCTCACCTAAGTTACGATTTTCTTGACTCTAAGTCTTATCCTTGGGACTTCCCTGGTGGTCCGGCTGCTAGGGCTCCGTGCTCCCAGTGCAGGGGGCCCACGTTTGATCCTTCATCAGGTAACTAGATCCCACGTGCTACAAGTAAAGTATCCCACATGCCACAACTAGAGATCCCGTGTGCCACAATGCAGATCCTGCATGCTGCAACTAAGGCCCGGTGCAGCCAAGTAAATAAAATTTGTTTTAATGCTTTTTAAGTCTTATCCTGACACTTGTCCATTGTGACAGGAAACCATGGGTCCTGCTTGCACCTTCCGTTTTGCCTGCAGCCACCTGTCCGGGCTCGGTCCTGGCTGTCCTGTGAGCTGCAGCTGGTCCCGTGGGCACACGTGCGTCTCAGAGCCTGTGCAGCCCTGCGGAGTCAGCTTGGTTTGTCTGGTTCCCGTCTGCTTTTACTTCTTGGTGGGGGGCGGGGGGGCAGGGGCCCCCTGGGTGCAGGGGGGCTCTCTGGCCTGTAGGGAGGAAGGGATTTCCAGGGCAGACACGTGCCCCTTCTGTAGGTCCCACCCCTGGCCCAGCTCCTGGTCCCTTGGTGGGAGGGTCGGTCAGAGGGAGGAAGGAGCCGCTGCTGGGCCTGGCGCCCTCCTCTGCTGTCTCAGGAGGACGCGTGCTCCGCGCTACCTGCACCTTGCGCCCAGGCCGCCTCCCTCTGTGGTTAGATGACCCCTGGCATTTTGTTCCCCACTTCTGGCCCAAACCCCTGCCTTCCTCTAGGCGCGCCCTGCCCGGGGATCCTCTGGCTGCAGCCTGCCGCTCCCAGGGTTTGTAGCCTGGCTTCAGGAGGAGGAAGGGCACTAAGCCACCCGCTCAGGCCAGAAGTGAGAACTTTCCAACCTGACGTGGAACGAGGCAGACCATAAGCGAGCTCAGCAGCGCAGGGGCAGAGAAGGGCCACGGGGACGCCCCAGATGCCCCGCTGCGCCCTCACTGCACCCCACTGCACCCCCCTTTGGGAGCTCATGACCAGGACCCCAGAGGGTTCTGGAACCCTCCTGCCTTTGAGGGACAGAGTCCGGCCCCACCCGAATCCTCCCTTAGAGGTGCCTCAGGAACGGCCGCGTCCCCACCCAGCTCACCGTGCGATGCCCGAGCCTGGTGCCGGTGAATCTGCAGCTCCATCTTGTATCCACACGCGCTTCTCGAAGGCCCTGGATTAACGTGGCTTTGAGATCTGTGTCTGCTGAGGGTCACGACAAAGAGAGATGGTCCGACTATAAACCTCACAGCCTCAAGTGGGGGGCGGGCTGCCCAGGGTGGCGTTCCTGCCTCTGAGACTCTGTCCCGAGCGGACGCCTAGGGCCCAGCACCTCCTGCGACACCTTCTCCGGCCGGTTCCCCCGCCCCGTCCTAGTCCCCGGGCTGAGCTGGGCATCTGGTGGACCACGCAGGTTTTCATTTCAAACCACTCCATGAGCAAGCGGCCTGTGCTGGGGGGACGCACAGCCAGAGCAGCCAGGGCCAGCCCCGCCCCCCAGCGCCCTCTGGAATCCCTGCGTCCCGTCGGGCCCCCCGAGGTCCGGCCCTGCAGCCACACGAAGGTGGCTCTGGGGGCCCTACTGACAGCAAAGGCTGCCTCTCCCCTGCAGGTGCCCTCCGAGGGGCCTGGGATGAACAGCCTGCAGGGGGTGAGGCCAGCCTCTCCTCCAGGAGGCCCTGCCCGCCCAGCACCGCTGCAGGGCCGGCTGGGCAGCCTGGAGGTCCTGTGCACCTTCCCCCAGGAGCCTGAGACCCTGTATGCTTCCCCACACCAGCCCTGACCCCTCACCCTGCTCCTCTGCTGGGAGAAGTGACAAGCCCCTACCCTGTCGCTTCTGAGAGGGCCAGGCCGAGGCCAGGGGCTCCTCCGAGACCAGAGCTGGGTGGGTGGAGACCAGCCCTGGACACAGCTCTCGTGTGTGTGACACGTAAACGCACCAGGGAGCCCGCACCCGGGGGGCGTGGGGAGGGACACCTGAGCGATGTTGGCAGGGCCTCCGGTGAGCCCGGCCAATGACTGCTCCATGCGGGGGCAGGTGTAATGGAACATCGCAGACACTCTCGGCACTAATTAGCCGTGACCTTGTGCAACTTCCCTGGGCCTCGATCTCCTCCCATAAGAAGGAGGTGGGGAAGTGGTGGCCTGCTTGGAGCAGCCAGGTGTGGGGGGCTGGGAACTAGCCCCCTGGGACCTATGGGTCCACAGCCACCCAGAGGAGCAGAGCCTAGGAGGACAGAGATGCACCTGCCAACACAGCCGCCAGACACATCTCACAGAGCCTCGTGTGCAGACGGTGGCCCCAAACCGGCCACCTGGGGGCGGGTGAGGCAGGCAGTTCCCAGGTCAGACCCCAGACCTGTTGCCCCAAAAACTGCACTCAGACAGGACCCAGGTGCTACTGGCTCTAGATGCTGACCCCACCCCGATCCCGCCAGGCCGTCATCCGCAGACCCTGATACGCCTTTGTAGGGGGCGTCGATAGCCCTTCTTTGCCTCAAGGTTCAGCCTCGAAGAAGCCGCCCTTCTGCCCCCAGCCTCATGCTGCACCAGAATCGGTGCCTCAGACCCTTATCCAAGAGCAGGCTCGAGGCGGGAGAGGCGAGGTCGTCCCAGGGCCCCAGCATGACGACGCACGTGGAGCCCGCCCTGCTCCCAAGGCGTCCTCAGGAATCCGCGTTTGGGGCTTAGCGCGGCCCATGGCCGCGGCCTCCTGGGGAATCGAGCTCAGGGCAGGTGGGCAGGGCCGGGGGCCTCGTGTGTCCCCCACAGGCTGCAGGGCTACCATCTTCCAACCAGAGCCTCGGCGCGGGGCCTCTTGGGGATGCACACCCGCCCAGGTCCTCTCACGGAGCAGAGCTTAATCGCGGGGTCTCCTTGTTGACGGGTGGGAACTTCTCAAGAGCAGGTTGACCAGATTAGTGGCCCCGGGCTCCTCCAGGAAGAGTCCGCACCCGCCTCCTGTCCCATCACCAGTCTGTGAACTGTGCGTCCACCCAGCCTCCCTCCCTTGGCTAACGTACGACTCTCAGGCCAGCGCTGGGGGTCCGGCAAGGACCAGCGAGGCCCGGCTTCCTGAGATGGAAAAACTTGTACGGACAGCGTGTCCACAACATGATGGACGAAATCCTAGCAACTGCACTTCCCACCTGTGGACTTGACACCCTTTGTGCAGGGCGTTAAATAGCTCACGGGGTGGATACTTACGGCCACCCCTCCAACCCTAGAACCTGCCTCGGACTCCACCCCTAGCTCATGCAGAGCCAGGGCCGCCCAGACGGGCCCTGTCTGTGGGCTCCCAGGTGCCCAGGGAGCGGACGGAGGGGCAGCTGGTCACGAACTGAGCCAAGCAGGGGTAGCCAAGGGACACGCAGCCCGCGCCGGCCACCAGGAACGGGGCAGGGCTCCCCAGAGGAAGGGGCGGTCCACTCATTTGCCAAATCGTTTGAATCAGATTTTTAAAACTGTGACCCCGCCTCCTCCCCCCCCCGCCCCAGCAAAGGTACTCAACTGCTCAGGCCGGGAGGGTCGGGTGGGGACTGAGGCTGTCAGGCGCTCACACCGTAGACCATGTGTTGAGGCCATTTTACAGATGGGGAGACTGAGTCCAGAGGAGCCAAGTGCCTTGCTTGAGCCTGAAAAGAAAAGAGGGCTTTATCCGGTGTGAAAGCTTTACGTTTTAACACTATCTGGCTGTCTTGTCCGTTTCTCATTACTTTGCTTTAAAAGCCCCGCTCGTGAGAGGGGGCAGCTGCTCTCTGGCCCACACAGCGCCAGCTCCCGCATCTGGAGACAGCAAGGACGGCTTCCGGCTTCTGTAGGCCAGGGGTCGGGGCGCGGCCGGCCCTGGGAACTCGTGGTCCAAGGGGACCTTCCTTCTCCGCCCCAACACCCACCCTCACCACCAAGGAGAGCATCCCCGCGACCAGGGATGCCAGAGAACGGGCGGGATTTGCCTCGTTTTGTGGGGTTTCTGGGTTTTGTTGTTGTTTACCATTGGGCAGATTCTATGGTCAAACTGGAAAGTTCAAACCACCCGAGTGAGCCCAGTGCCATTCCCGGAATGTTCCCTCCAGTGAGTTTACCAGAAGGAACCATCGAATTTAAACCTAGAGCTTTTGTAGTTATTTCTGTAATTGGCCAGGAAAACCAACCTTTCTAAAGCCAATGTGTTGTTTGAACTATGCCTTATTCCGTAAGAATTTCGTTAAAGCAATTATATCTTAATCAATGTGGCCAAGGTTATGGATGGCACTTCATCTCATAACAGACCCTGTATGCTGTAGCAATTAGCAGACAGCAAACGAGCAGGACACAGCCAATCGCGAGGCCTGCGTAATGTTTTCATTACAGGAGCTACTAATAATCGATTAATCTCCCTCTAAACACCCAGCAACATGGACACATTCCTCACCTCAAAGCTGGTTCTATGAAATGGCTTTAAGTCCACAAACTGGCGTGCAGGAGGTAGCATGTCAGCGGATGATTTATGGCATGAATTGAACACCTTCGTGTGAATAAAGACAATTAACCCCCAGGAGTAAGTTGTCATAATGGCAAACACGTTCACTCAAGGGTGGCCCTGCAGGGCTCGCCCACGGCCCACGCTGCCTGCCCAGAATCGTCTGTGTGCCCAGGAAGGTCCGTGTGCCCGGATCCATCCGTGCACCCAGGGACATCCGTCTGTCCAGGCCTGCCTGCTTTGCGGAGTCTTAGCCCTGAGTTGGCCCTGACCCTGCTGGAAAGCCCCTGCAGCCGTCCCCAGGCCCCGGTCAGCCTCGGCCACCTCAGAGAACCGGCAGGGTCCCCCCGACGAGGAAAGGGCTAGGGAAACCGTGCCTTCTACACTCGAGACAAAAACGTTACATAAGTTCATCTTTTCCAAACGCAGGTAAAACGGAATAATGCAGATCTAATGGGGCTCCTGGAATCTAACCTAATCTGTCCTTTATCTTCTCCAACAGAAATCAAACACTGTATGATCTCACTTATATGTGGAATCTTAAAGAAAATACCCCGAAACTGAACTCACGGGTACAGAGAACATATTGGTGGTTGACAGAGGCAGGCACTTGGGGTGGGAGAAAGGGAAGAAGGTGGTCCAAAGGTACCAGCGTCCAGAGAAACATTAAATTCTAGAACAGCCCCTCCCTGGTGGCTGTGTCTGCTGCTCTAATCCTCGAGTCGACCGGGTGGGTGAGTGGGACTCTGTTACACGCCCAGCGCTTTGCACTGTTAAGAACACTTGGGCCCTGACACAATTATTTTAAAATACATACATTTATGGTAGGTTTTTTTCAATACAAAAGGTTACAAAATCGGCTTAAGGTTAAAGTTACAGCTGAGGGGTAGAGGGAGGGCTGGGCAGTGGGCGTGGGTCCAACCCGGCCAGACCCCAGCGGGGCTTACGGGGAGCCGGCGGGTACCCCGCGGGGCAGCCTCTGTCCTGGAGGAGATTCCATCTCCGTAGGGGAGACCCTGCTCTCGGGACATGGGCGGTGGGGAGACTGGGCAGGTGACGGGGACCCTGGCTGGCAGTCGCTGGAGCCCTCACTGGACGAGTGGGCTGGGAAGGACCACCCCTCTGAAGGGATGGGGCGCCTCATGGGGGCGAAGGGGCACTTCTCTCTCTGAGGTCAGACGGAGCCTCCCGCAGACGCACCTAAGCCCTGAAAGCAGCCTTCCGCAACGCTGGGCCTCCTCTCACGGCTGAGGGTCACTCTCGCCTTGTGTCCAGGAAGCTCAGATTTCAGACCCAATCACCCCCTGTCTCTGAACTGTCAGACTCTGGTCCTTTGCTCTTTTCGCGTTTTCACCCTCCCACTGACCTGTGTTCTCTTTACGGTAAAAGCCTCAAATCCCTTTTGGAAGCAGATGGGCGATATCTGAAGTCTGGTGGGAGAACACACCCCAGGCAGCCCATGAGAACCCCTCTTCCGCACACGACCTCCCTCCACGAACAGGTCTGCTTCACCTCTGGGCCCCGGGGCCTTGGAGGTGTGGAGAGCCCATGGCCCTTCTCAGAGAAATGATTTTAATGCATGAAGTAAAAACACAGCATTATGACAACTGCACCCAGCTGTGGAAATGTTTCTTTAAAAACACAATCATGAGATAGTGATATTAACTCATTAAATAGCAATATCCTCTTCTAATAATTCTGTAATCTTGGCCTGTGACTCCTGTAAATGGTATTCTGAGATTTCTACAACAAGGGCGGTGTGGTGTGAGCCACGGTTTCTGGTGACATGAACTTAATTCACAGCGTTAAGGACCGTCAGGTTCCTTGCGTGTCTCTACAGCCCACCGGCCCTGAGCCCCATCCTGTAGGAAGGGAGGAGGCTGGGGTCCCGGGACGCCAGGGAGCCTCGGCATCTGATCCAGCTGTGGGAGCTTTTATGGATCTGTCCAAAAGGGCCACCCTGAACCCCAAACTGTGAGCAGCCAAATGTCTTGAGACCTGCCGTCCACTGGCACCAGACTGAGCACGGGCTGCAGAGCATGCCTGGCACCAGACGCAGGCAGCCCGCTCGGGGCAGTGCAAGGGCCGCCCACGCAGCCCTCACTCCCAGCCGGACGCCCCCCAGAGGTCAGGAAGGCACCTGTGAGGGGTGCCTCGTCCAGCACCCTCGGGGGCTTGGGAAGCCCTGTGGTCAAACCTGTCAACGTCTCTGCAAGGAAACAATTTTATTCCACACAGGAGGTGAATAAAGACTCCATAGGCCACACTCATATCAGGACACCTGTCCCACCGGGACTGGCCACAGTCACTGATTCCCGTGCGAGATCCCCTGTGCCTCCGTGGCAGGTGGGCTTTCAGACCAAGAGCCGCCCTATCAAATCAGTTTCTCCACGTCCCATCACAGCCCCAACCTGCCTGACGGTGGCAAGTTAAACCTCATCCTTAGGGCTCTGACAAGGCCTGGGGTCCTGCAGACTCCGGGAAAGGGCCCTTTGGTCCTAGGTCTGCAGCAGCCTATATTGTCCACACCCAGGCTTGGCCCTGGGTCTGCGTGGAAGCCGGGACCCCAGTGGGCGTGGGCAGTGCAGTCCTGCCAGGCCCCGATGGCTCCAGGTGTTTTAGGGACACCAAGGCCGTCCCTGCACGGGGAGAACGCCCAGCCCCTTCCCCTAACTCAGGCCGCTGAGCGCCACCTCCCGGGCGTGCACTGCAGCGCCGGCTGGCTCTACCCACCTCTGCCCCCCAGGAGCAGGCTGGAGCTGACCTGAGGCGGGGCCAGGAGGCCAGAAGCCCTCAGGGCTCCCTCACGGCCCCCCTCCTGGGGGAATGGCTAAAAGCACTCTGCTAACCTCGGCGCTGTCGGGCCGCAGAGACCGGAGGAGAGACCGCGGTGCAGCCCTGGGTCGCAGCTAGCGCTCAGCCTGGGCCCAGCTGCCCCACGTGGGGTCGGCAGGGCCCCTGCCCGCAGTCACGCCCCGCCCCTCTCAGCCACGCGAGACTCGCTCCCCCGAGTTTGGGGACTGCGGTAGGAAAGCCGGTGCGATCAAGCACCCCTCCTTGAAACCTGCAAACTTCGGCCTCGTTACCCGGGACCCTATCTCATCAGGACCATTAGGACCAGCACTCAGGAACCGCCCCGGGACCCCAAGCCTGTGCAGAAAAACTCCGAATGGTCACAAGAGGGGAATCTCTTTCTTTAAAATCTGACCGAAAGAAGAGGTTTTATCCTCTCTGTTACACCACTGTAATTTAAATTTACTTCTAAAATTGTTTAATAAATTTTTAATTTTAGGTTAGTTTTAAATTTACATAAAAGCTACAAAAATAGCAGAGAGCTCTCATATACCCCACAGCCAGCTAGCCTGTTGCTAACGTCTTGCATTACTGTGGTAAAATGTCATAAATAGGCACTAGATGAATACTACATGATGGACCAATATTGACGCGATAACTAAATTCTATAATTTGTTCGGGTTTCCTCAGCGTCCCCTCGTGTCCTCTCTCTGTCCCAAGATCCCACCCAGGTCGCCACAGGACACTCGGTCATCACGTGTCCTCAGGCTCCTCTGGGCCGAGGCAGTTTCTGAGATGTCCCCTGTTTCTGATGCCCCCGTGGCCTCGAGGAGAGCGGGTCACCCGTCTGGTACAGCGTCCCTCTGTTGGGACCTGGCCGCTGTTTTTCTCATGAGGACACTGGGCTGATGGGTTTGGGGACAAGTTCTTACCACATCGTATCAAAGGTGAGGCCCCCTGGATCACCTGGCTGCGGCGTCTGTCTCCTGCGGGGGGAGAATCCACGGGAATTGTTTGGAATTCTGCACAGGAGATCTACCTGTTCCCTCCCTAAATGTACTTTTTAGCATAATTCTTAAGCTTTTTAGAAAGTCATTGTGTAGTCTTTGTTAGAAACATAAGGGTAATTTATCATTTTTTTCTAACAGAAAAATGCAGATAAACAGGTTCCTCTGAGCTGTCCTACTCGGCTTTGAAGGGGAGTCGCTGCGATGGCCTCCCAGGCTTCAGAGCCCAGGCAGTGGGGAGCCCCATCCCCCAGTCGATGAGGGTGGCCGCGGGAAATCACTCCTCCACCCCCTGCGGGAGGGGCGGCAGGGAGGCGAGCCCCAGCCTGTGATGGGACCACCCACCGAGGGCCCCCTCAACAGATGGGGACCCCATCGCACCCTCCACCTCACCCCCGACCCCTGTGTCCCCAGCAACCCAACAGGGACCGGAGGCCAGAGGCCAGGTGCCTCCCTGCCCCGGACAGGCGTCTGCCCACACACTCAGGCCTTTCCTTCCCCAGAACCCCCAGCAGGAGAGTCCCCTCCCAGGCACCTCCAGAGTGGAGGGCGGGGACCGATGCACCCCAGCATACCCCGCCCAGGGACGCCCCACACACCCGCTTAAACGGAATTTTCTGCTCCGAGAAACAGCCCGTGGGCCCGGCCCAGTGAAAGCAAGCAAGACCCCCAGCCTCCCCAGCTGGACGGTCCCAGGCCCCGTGGCGGCACAGAGGGGAGCCTTCCCCCCCAGGAGCCTCATGACCCGAGACCCCTCCTGGGTCACCACATGGCGTGGACGTCCCCGCAGGGCTCGCATGGAGTGAGGGAGCCCGCCCAGTGGTGCCTGGTGGACGCTGGCCTCAGGACCTGGGGCCCAAGGGAGCCCCGAGAGGGTCACTCGGGGTCGATGCTCGGGCCTTGTGGGGTCCAGGAGCAGCTGTGGGCGGGAGGGAGTGCGGGCCGTAATCTAATATCTTCCTTCTGGCTGCAGTGATCGCACGCTAAGAGCTGCTCTCTCTTAATTAAGCTCCGCTCCCAAATCCTTTTAACCACGCAACTTTAAAAGGGGCATGTGTCTTTCCAAATTAGCTTTGTATCTAGGAATAATAAGACAGCAAGCGTGTGTTAATGAGCTTACAGGAGCTCCAAGGGCCCATCAGCGGGGGGTTTTATTTGCTTCAAAGGGAACCAGCATCCATTACGCTGAGAGGATGCTCCAGGCCCCGCCGGGCACAACTCCTGCGTCCTCACTGACTCTGCCCCTGCCGCAGACAGGAGGTTCAGAGAGCTGCCCGCGGGCGACCGCGGCCCGGGATCCAGGGCCCCTGAGTCTGCCCCAGACAGCCCACGCGATGTTACAAATGGTACGAAGGTTTTACTGCAAATATTTGTTAAAGTAACATGCAGACTCTGCCTGCAATAAGTGCTTCTCTTTGAAAAAGCCAGAGAAAATCTTTTTCAAAGAGTGGAATTTTCAAGGTACAGGAACTGGCCTCTGGGCCTGCTGTCTC